>NC_061070.1:17690637-17823137 GCF_021917145.1 Hypomesus transpacificus
CAGTTTGTATGACTCGAATCACAGATGTGATTGTACCAAGCCAATTGTTAGCACTTATCGCAAAGGAGTAGGAATAAGGTAATAACGTCTAAGTGCCAAAGTGACTTCAACTCAACACCAGAGGAATGACCTTTAACCCTTCTTAATGTTTCTGTAGATTTACTGATCAGTATTGCAACCAGTCAGCTGCTGTGGTTGGCTTGCAATCTGTCACACATATTTTACAAAGCCCCAACAGTATTGTATATTCATTTATTGGTTATTTTATCATCATTGTAGGAGGGGGGGGGGGGTACAGTAATTGGTTTACATGTATTATGTTGTGTTTTCCATTTTTATACCTTTATAAGTTTCCGAGATTCGTACTTCATGTCTTTGTTGTTTTTTTATGGAAATGTTTTCACCTTGTTAAATGCATTTGTGGAGGTTTGTGGCTGTGCCATTAGACCAAAGTGGAAAGCGAGAGAGAGAGAGAGACAGAAGTAGAGATATATCTGTCAGTACCTTACAGGAGGTCTCTTTCTCTCTGAATATGACAGTTGGCAGTTTTCTGTGGTTTTCTTAGTGTGTCTAGTTATCTGTCTGTGGGCTGTAAGTTTGCCTCTGCATGTCTCTGTGTATGGAATCCATTCAGCAGACACGCCTCTTCTTAAAGGATCTGTGCTTTTCTCACACGTTTCAATTACTGACTGTATTTAGAGCAATTAACGGAGCTAGTCAGTCGACTAATGAAGAACGGTCAAACCCACTACTATTCCTCATGGTCTGCTGTTAGAAAGGTACTTCAATACAGAGTTCCAAACTGTAACTCGACCGACATGACGACCTCAGTTGAAGGGGCAGAACACTGTCCCTCTAACACCTTATGGTAGAGAACATCTCCGAGCGAGGACACATCGTTTTGCACACAAATCAATGAAAGCGATAATAATCACCAAACAAACTCCTGCTTTAAATCACGTAAAGGCAGAGAAACACCAAATATAACTTGTGCAATCAGGTATCTGGAGATCTTGTTCAACTGTAGATGAAGAAACAGGACAATGTGTGCAGAGCAATGGTGCTCATGGTCACAGTATGTGGATGCTGAGAAACTCCCCACGCTTAATTTGGAATCATTTAGGATGACTCTTACGACGTGGTTTTGGATGAGCCCTTTAACAAAAAAATACATCCAAATTTAGTTGGATTAAGCACTTAACTTAACCATGACATCTTCTATGATGGTTCTGTGATGATCTGATCATTTAAATAAGTATATATAGTTTATAGGTATAACAAGACTATTTGATTGCCATAAAATGTTTTCGTGCCAAAATGTAAGACTATCTACTGACGACAAAGAATAGTAGCAGTCTAAGTGCATATCAGGGGCGTTTTCACAATGACAAGAAACTGCATGAAACTGACTGCATCCAAATCCTGTCGCAGTAGTTAAGTAATCAGGAACAGCAGACAGTTGGTTGGAGTCTCAGAAGAAGAATCTAGAATTCTAATCACGCACGGCGAGATGGTCTTGCATGGTGCGTTCTCTGTCGAAGCATCATGGCCTCTATCAAGCTGAACCTTTTTTCTTTTCAAAGCGTTCTTTATGCAGTTACCATGTTAGTATTGCCGTTCAATCCTGACAAGGTTGCCATTGTCAAGTAGCAGTGTTTTTTGGTCCTTTTGTATTACATTAACTATAAAAAGGGATTGAGAAGACCAAGAGGTAGAATAGAGGACTGATCAATTTCACTCATCATGGTACCAAACTGAGCACTGATTCAAGAGTGTCAGTGCTGTTAACTTGCACTCAGCAGGTGTATTTGTTATCACTCAAGTGAAGTCTTCTCTAAGGGAAATTTTGATTTAAACTGTCAAGTTAATGGTGTTACAAATTATTGATGTGTTTTATGTGGTCTAATGAAAGGACTTGTTTGCATTCAACGTTTACCAGGAGCCTGTCCACCAACCTCTCTACAGGATGGCTATGCAATTACGTCTTTCACGTTTATGTTGTACTCATGTTCTATCCAAAGGTTTGAAAGGGTCTATTTTGTACTGTGTTCAATAAAATGGTACATTTATAATGAATGTAAACCACTAAGGAATTCCATATGTTCTTACTTAGCTTTTGTGCAAAAGCTTCATCCTTGAACAACAATGTGTATGGTTGTGTAATACATCTGTTTTTGTGTTAAAGACAGAAAGGTACAGTTTTACATGACAAGGTCAATCCCAGCCATCTTGGAGAAACACATCATTGTTTTGTACGATGGCTTCTGTTGACCCAGCTGTTAGTCATTGTGTTCACTCTGTCACTACATCTGTCAATACACAGATACCAATAGAGCATTGTTGTCGAAGTAACAAAAATTACAAAAACTTTTCTTATTGTTATTGCAATAAATTTAATAAGTATGTGGACTGATGTTCTTGTTTTGTTTTATTTTTGCAGTCATGACTTTCATTATATTGAATTATAGATTTAAGGACTTCCATGTCTAGATGCCACTTAAATATTTTCAGAAACCGGTAAAATCTTAGACTGCATGCCAGAGTGGGTTTGAGAATGCAGTCAAAATATGTTTTCGTCATCAAGGAAAGTGTCTGTGATCTATATCCTACCATAATCTGACAGTGTAATCCGACTCTTGTATCATGTGCGAATCCCCCTCACTGAGCTGCCACACACATTATCTGATGTCTCCTTGAGTGTTGTGGCTGTTTGAATCCCTGTTTGAATCCCTGTTTGAATCCCCTTTAGGTGGCAGTGTTGAAACTGCTGCACTCTCAATACGAAGCTGTGATCAAATATGTACAGGTCGTAAAATTGCACACATAAACAGATTGCTGGAACACTCCCCCTACATCTAAGACAAGTTTTAAGACACACACACACACCCTGAGTCATACACTACTGTATGAGTGTGTTTTTGTAAAGCATTGCAGTTACACAGAAGCAGAGGACTGACCTTATAAATGTGAGATGGCCTGTCCACTAAGAAGGGGGAGGGGCCGACGAAGAAGCATGGACGTTCCAATTTCTCAAAGTATTTTATTGCTCTGGTGTTGCAATTAGCACTACAGCGTTAATTAATTATTACCAGAATTATTAACACACACACGCACACACACATATTTTGTCACAATCTCTTGGCAGTCATCCTCGTCCAGAGACACTGAAGCTTGATTCACTCTAAGCTCAGCAACAAATCTCCTGTATGCACACATGCGTTTTATCCTTGGCAAGACTTAACTATTGCAGTATCTCTCTGGGATGAAGGCTCTATCCTTTCTTCATCTTTTATCCTCAAGCTTTCATTTTCCATCTCTGGACCATTGTTATTTCACCATCCTCCTTGTCTCTGTTTCTCGACGTAAGACCCTCTCCCGGTATCTCTCCCTGCCCCCCTCTCCCTGTATCTCTCCCTGCCCCCTCCTCTCCATCTGTCACCCATGTTCCATGTGGACTCACAGTACGTGCGACAGAGTGAACGATTCAAGGGAACGGCCAATGCACTGCGTGACACGCGGGCGCGCACACACACAAACATCCAGTCCCTCTGAGCTGTGAGTGAGTTAGTATCGTTCCTCAGCCGGGGGGGGGGGGGGGGGGTCCCTCACAGACACATGCAGCGGAGAGGGTCCCTCACAGACACATGCAGCGGAGACCGGCCCCCTTCCCTCGGTTCCTGCAGCGGCCTGTGATGTTAACCCAGGGTGACTCCCCCTGGGGAGGGCCTGCCGGGGAGGGGAGGAGGGGAAGCAGGATCGCTCATCTTCTTCCTCCCCTTGCACAAGAGGAGCATAGCAAGTAGGAAGGAAGAGGCGGGGAAAGGGAATACGAGAGAACAGCATTTTAAATGCAGCACGTGTTACATTTGGTCAATCTTGAAGAAGACTCACTAGGTGTCTATTTGAAAGGGCTACTTTCAGTCCCTATTTCCAGTGTTTACAAGTCTGAGGACTGTGTTGGCTTATCCCTATGATCATTACATTAGACTGTACTGTGAACACAGGGACTGTGAAGCAGATGCTAACTTAATCAGAGGAATGCTCTAGTGATCAAAGAACTTCAATTACAGAATAAGGGGGGTTGGGAATACATGAGTCATCCGTCTGGTCTCCCTGACCTACATCCGTACTATGTGAGCAAAAACCTAACTTTCAGTGAGGTACCAATAGATAGTATATTGGTACATTAATAAACATACTTTATGGCTTAGTGATACATATATATTTAGTCTATCTTAACATCATTAGTATAAACAAACAGACTCACATCTATTTGAATATACAGTGCGAGAGAGAAAGAGAGAAATGTTTGGGGTTTCCTCCTGCATTTCCAAGTGTATCGACACATTTACGCAGCACTTACTGCCGCTGCCTCCCCAGCAGAATGACTCAGGAGTCTCACTAGCGCAGCCGCAGAGACGAGCAGAGACAGGAGCCTGGCAAGATACTGACACCCAGTAGCGCCAAAATGGCCAAATGGAAAGTGACATTTTGTCATCCTAATGTGTATATGGCACCCCAGTGTGGCATTAGGATACAAGCCACATCCATAGCTGTGGATAAAGAGATCGCTTTGCTTTCTGAATGTGTCTGGAATGGAATAAGTTGTTTTAAACACAATTTGTTTTTGTTTTTATAAACCACAGTGTCAGATCAGTTTTTTAAAGATGATAAGCTACCAGATGGGTGTTTGTCTTTTTTAGGAATCACCTTTCCACTTCACTGCGACTTGGAACTGCAGTCTTGTGGTGCTCAGTGGACTGGGCGTGTGACCCTGTCACTGAGACTGACTGATAGTCTGGGTGTGGGAGGAGATAATTAGACAACTGACACACACACACACATGCTGTGTGCACACTAACATACACAGTGAGGGAAGCATTATTTAAAGGTCAGTAACTGCTTATCAATCACATTGAGACAATTTAATTAATGCATTCATAATTTAGCCATTAATAAATACTGAATGTGTAGTCCTATGTGACAATATATTCATTAGAGTTTAAATTAAACAAAATCTTAACTAATGAAAAGGACCATGGCTAAAGGCCAGTGACAGTGAATTGGCAGCGAATGTATAGAACACATTATTCTTGTCATGTAGAGAGGTCGTTTTCATCTAATTCATGAAGTCACATGCACCTGCGCTCCCTGGTTGGTATAGCTGCAGACGCGGCCATAAGTCCATATAAGGAGATGTACGGACCCTCTTGTGTGACGTTACAAAACGCGAAATAAAGAATGTCTGTAGCCTACTGTAGGTTTACACTCAGATTCACACCAGGAGGGGAGCACCCTGGTAATCTGGTTACATAAGAGGCCATTTAATTTGCAATGCCCCCGCGCAGCTAATCCCTTATTCCTGTGTGCCTGTCCCGCGCGACGGAAACAACACTTGTGGCTTTCACAGCATGCGCTTCTACAACAAAAAAGTAAGACGTGTACAGGACAGTAAAACGTCTACATTAACAAGTCGAAGCCTCACTATATCTACCCTTTTTGCCTCTCACGTTGCAGCGTCAATTTAGCGATGTGCTTTGAGTTGGTGACGATTCGCTGACGCGCCTTTAGCCGCACCACCCTTGAGAGAGGAGCTACTAGGGAGCAAAAGGGGCTGATAACCGGGCACTGTATCTCTTTCTTTCCTATCGAACGTGAGAGGAGGCGAGTCCTGCGGCAAAACGAGCGAAATTTCACCGGCACCGGGAGAGGCATCCAGGCTTTGTAGTGGAGATGGAGGTTCCGAGTTTGGCACACAACATAACGAGCCCAATGAGTCCGTGCGAGGGCATGTTAAAGAACCTCAGTTTAGATGCCATACAGTTATGCGAGAGAGAGGGTAAGTAACACAAATTCAGCATTTAATATTGTCATGCAAAGTATGGGCGTTTCATGGTTCGAAAATCAAATTATTTTGCCTGTGAGCATGTTCGTTGATTATAATGAGAGTCTGAACAACCTTGTTGATAGCAAGGTGCACCACTGCCAAAATAACCTCCAATTATGAAATACTTCTCCCTTATATTGTGGTAAAAACGCAAAACTAGAAGCTGTTTTACAGGTCCTCTTTCTTTAGATGGAGTGGTGTGCTGGTGCGTGCGCGGAATAGATTAGGGCGTCAATGCACATTATCTTTCTCCAAAAGAAAAATTTGCTTGTTTCAGTGGTTGACATTTGAGCAAAAAAATGTATACATAGAAACAGTACTAGAGTAACATGGTCTAGAATGCAGTCGTAGTATCTGTGCGCTGGAGTGGCGCGCAGGTGGGTTTTCATCTTTTCAGCACCATGGACACGGACCAGAGCTGGCACCGGTGAAACACCAAATTAGGCTTTGCACGTTCCAGGACAACGAGACAAAAAGTTTAAAATGAAATTCACACATGGTCGGAAAGCTTTGAAACAACAGATTGCCACATGGCGGTGGAGAGACTCTGATTGCATAGCTCGACGAAATATCCTATAGATTTTTACAGTAAGGGCCATGCGTGAGGCGTGAATTCCAGGCGTAGGCAAAAAAAATACCATATATTGCCTTTTGTGGCCGGCAACGGAAAATGTCCATACTCAGCAGGATATCATAGCAAATATCATATAAGTATAAGACCTGTTCATTGCATGAGACAGTCTGACTGGCAGTGATATACCTAGTTCTGTACGTCATCAGTAGCATTTCCATGTAATTTAATCAAATTCAGAAGCCTTTATGGTGCATATGTATGCCACTAATCATAGCCTACCCCCTAAGTACAGACCCTTAGTTATGGTAAATGTAGACCTAGATAAGTAGATACATTTAACAGTACTGTGGGTCTGACACAAGTGTACGTTTTTAGAGAATACAAGTGCTTCTTCAATTTCAGCGCTTCAAATCATCACTCACAAAGCTTCATTTGATTGGTACACAGGGTGTTTGTCTGCTGTATTCATGTGTTGATTTTCAGTGGTCTTCATGAAGGGACACAAGCAGTTTATTTGACCACGGTGAGGCCATTGCAGCCGCTGGCTAATTTCCTCATTTGCCATTAGCGCTGGTCCAAATGTAATTTGGAGATGCAGTTGATATCCTAATAGGCCTCCAAGCTGTAATTTTAGTAGTGGTATAGGCTGTAACTGGGGCTGGACTTAATTGAAGTTCCTGTGTATGGCAGCTCTGTCTGTGTGCTGCAGGTTTACTAGAGGGGTTTCTCTGCAGCAACATAACAAGCAGTCTTCTGTTTGTCAGATGAGTAAGTGTAAATAGTGGTTCAGTGTCCTTGAGATACCTCAGCACTGTTGATGTGACAACAAGGAAGGACTATCACCATCCAGACTCAGAGAAACAGGAGGAACAGGCCTGAGTAAACAAGTTTCTCAAGTCAAGTCCAAGGGCAAGGTTTGCTGGAGTCTGAGGTCATAGTTCATCGTGACAGATGTGTTCCAAACTACCTCAGCAGTAGTCATTTGAGACAGTTATCATCCTAAAGTACTTCAAATCCATTGAACTACCCAGTAAACTGTTTACCCAAGACAATAGTGTCATCAGATATCATCTTTTTTGCTTCAGCATTAGATCTCTCATTTACATGTGAATATCCATCTGCTCAGCCCATAGCTGTTGATAGACTCTTAATGCCATCAGAATCCCAATAAACTGCAAATACTGGCGGATAACACATAGGGTGGGATCATATGCATAAATCAGGTTTACATTTTAAAATGATATGTTCTATAAACTAACTCATCTTACTTTTGTCAGAGAGAAGTTGTCACTTGCAGTTTTAGTGTATCTTATGTTCTCTTATTCAGGATGAGCTCATTTGTCACTCTTTTAGAGAAAACATCTAGGGGCTATGCCCTTACATGTTCTGACAAACATCCACATATAATACTGCACGCTGTATTTTAGTACCACTAACTTAACTAAATAATGCTTAAGATCTAGAGGAACAGATTGTAAGACTTTTTCCAATGTGTTGGATGTGATACAGTGTGTTCTTGTTTTAACCAGATCTCTATTCAATTTGAACAAAATAGATTAAATCACCCAAAGTTCTTGTGAATCATTGCATGCAAGCTGGAAGTGACACATGGAACATGCAGGGATAGAGTAATGTCCTGTGTCCATTATGTATTTGAGATGCTATGATGGATGGGTGTCGTTACAGTAATGTAACCAAGCACTGTGTGTGTGTGTGTGTGTGTTTGTGTGTGGACGAGAGAGGGAATAAGAGAAAAAGAGACTCATCTACAAAAAATACAACCAGTAGTAAAAATAACCTGCAGTTACAGAACTTCATCTCCCATAGTAAATCTTCCACATTAAAACAAATGAGAAAGAATTAACAAAAAACAATAGATGCAACTGATGCAAACAGACAGTTCCTTGACCACTGAAATAACGTACACTTCTGATCCTTAATTGTCTGCGGTACTTTATATGCAATGCCTGCTAAGTGAATTACATTTTTCTTTGAGCCTTTAGTGCTGTGTGACAAATACAGTTTATACCAGATTTGGTATGCAAATCTGAATCCAGAGATTATTTCTGTGACATCATGGCTGACTAAGGGTAGGCCATATTTCCTGTGGGCGGACTCGCCCTGCACGTGCCTGGCAAGAGATATTATCAATAAGATGACTAATGTCCACCAAATGGGACCATTTTCTAACAGTTCTTTGGGATTTTAGCCACAACCTTATTGGGTTTTTGCCAGAAACAGAAATATTAAGCATCAGGTTGGTCTGTAGTATGAAATGTATTGTTTGAATTATGGTTTATGAAGCCTGGAATAAGATTGTGTGTGTTTTAGGGGAAACAGTCCCTTGAGAGCTTGTTAGAAATAAGTGTAACTACCATTTCAAATGGACAAAATGATGTAAGCCTACTATGCGAAATGCTGTGTAGGTAACATTACCACCAAAGGAAGACTAAACAAAAGCTGTTGAGGTAATTTCCCCAACTCCAGTGAAAAATGCTAATTAAATGTTAATGTGACACAATGACTCACCACTTTTTCTTCTTTTTTTTACAAGAATGAGCACTCTTATCTTATTTTCTCAAGAAGCCTTTTCAGATTTAATTAATTTGCAAGAACAGATGGCTAAATTTAGAACAGACCCTGTTCCATGTTATTTTGTGTTTCTATGAATCCTTCACTCCAAATCCACTAGTCATTGCTTTCCTCTCTATGTGGTTATTTTATAGTCTCTTTGTTACTTGATATTTGTTACTGATGTGCTTGCAGTCATGTGTAAGACACAGTTACTGCATGTGGCCGTATGTCGTAGGTCTTTGTGTATCTCTGACACTTGGGTATTTTTTGCTCAGACAGCATAGGAGCAAAAAAACTCAGGCTGCCAGAAGCAACACTTTCAATTTTGCCTCAGTACCTTGCACATGATAGTTGAAACACAGTCTGGATACTGCAATGCAGATTTAATGATAGTCAGCCCCTTACCATGTTGATATTCCTATTGGGAAATTTGGCTCTGTGCTAAACACCTAAGCACCTGTGAGTTAGCTGCAATCTGCTGGCGGCTGACATTCATAACCACAGCTCAGTCATCTTCAGTTCACACAGTACCACGTCGTGAGGGCTGGTTGTCATGACAAAGTAGGATTTCTTGTGCACTCACATTTTTGTCAAATGTAATCAAGCATTTAAGACGGTGCTGTAGCCTAGAATCGGATGCCTTATGAATTAAAACTGACCTTATGTTTTTTATTTTTGTGCTTTAAATTTTTCTTGGGGGAGGGGATTACATTAGCACTAAAATTGCCGTGATTAATCTTATTATTAAAGCTAAAAAACAACTGATCTCAAGAATCTGCCACTGCCAGGAGAATTAACCCCCAAACAGCAGTCCAGACATTCTGCATGAACGACCAGATGAAAAAAGGGTACGACGTTAAAGCCAACGACTAGCTAGCTTTCGGGTTAGTCAAGCTAAATGGCCCTGTAGCTAGGTTAAATTGACCATTTAAAAACTCGCACGGTTATCGCAAGACATTGGTCGAAGCTAATTTGGCGGTGCAGTCTGACTTACGGTCTGACATACGGTAATGTCTGCCCCGGATCGACAGATTTGAGGATAGCTCACTTCTGTGTAGCTAGCTGAAGAAAGATAAATCGCAAACTCCACTACAGTAAGCCACTAAGGAAGGTAGCTAGTCTAGCGTTCAAATATGTCCGTCTGTTGAAAGAGTGGGCTTTGGTGCTTGCATGTCTGCCTGTCTTGACTACAGTCTGGAAGAAGCGTTGTCAATGTCGAGGTAATATATCCTGTATAGATCGGTTAAACTCACACCTCAGGTATGTAGCTATACAAGCCACCCGCGCCAGCTAGCTAATACCTAGTTTTTCGTTGGCGTAGCTTGCTGTTTTCGCGCGGAAGATGGCGGGTTTCAACCCCGAGTACGGGCGACCGTCAGCCGAGTGTACATGCGACAGGTGCGAGGCCAAGTCTTACAGTAGCTTACATTAAATCTATATTTTTGCATAGAAGGTGCAACTGGTTGCTGTAAATCAAAATTTACAAAACCCGTGCAGTCTCTCCGTAGCAAACGAAGAAGGCAACTTTTATCTGGCAACGTTTAGCTTTGACATCGGTTGTACTGTGTAGATAGCGAGTTTAGCTGTTAGGCAGGCCGGTAAATGCCTAATCACTCTTTTCTACCTGGTTGGAAAGCAACTTGGGTCATTCAGAAAGGGGGCCCGGGAGAACACTGTGCTGCTGATGAGAGAATGCTAGTCTGCAAGAGCTCTTTATTAAGCATGATATGCTTTTATTTTCCCTTCACTGTTTGACCTCCCTCCTCCGTTCAGTCTCTCTCTGGAGAGAGGCCCAGACTGGAAGGAGCCATATATTTTATTCAGGGGAGAGAGCATGAACGTTTTTTTAAAGAGGAGTAATTGATGGTTAACAATCCAAAGGTTATTAGGTCGAAAACTACTGCCAAATAGTGGATTATAGGATAACAACCAATGATGATCATTATTATTAATTGGACTATGTAAGTCATGTGTGTGGGGGGGGGGGGGTCAGATGGCTGAGCGGTTAGGGAATCGGGCCACCAATCAGAAGTTTGCCGGTTCGGTTCCTGACGGTGGAAAATGACCTTGTGTACTTGCGCAAGGCACTTC
Source organism: Hypomesus transpacificus (assembly GCF_021917145.1). Lineage (NCBI taxonomy): Eukaryota > Metazoa > Chordata > Actinopteri > Osmeriformes > Osmeridae > Hypomesus > Hypomesus transpacificus. The sequence goes on from NC_061070.1 coordinate 17,701,764, forward strand.
ACCCTACTTGTCTCGGGGGGAATGTCCCTGTATATACTGTAAGTCACTCTGGATAAGTGCGTCTGCTAAATGACTAAAATGTCATGTAAAAAATGTAAAATGTATAATATAAGACATACGTATCCTTAAAATCTATATTTTGTGTCAGCTTCTTCTATTTGTATACCGGATATGATTTCCCTTCCCAAATAATATCACCAATCTGTGTGTTAGTAGACCTGTGTGTGTTATTGTGTGTTGGGAAAACATTAATTGCATTAGTGAGGCTTACCTTTTCTGAATGTGTCTGTGTAATGGTTAGACTAACAGGTTAATTAGTCTAAACAGATAAGGAGTTAACTTTGCACTCTTGTGGTGTGATGTGTGCTGTGGCATTGCAGGAGTCAGGTGGCTGAAGGGTGAGGGAATCGGGCTGGTAACCTGAAGGTCTCCAGTTCGATTCCCGGCCGAGCCAAAATGACGTTGTGTCCTTGGGCAAGGCACTTCACCCTACTTGCCCCAGGGGGAATGTCCCTGTAGTTACTGTAAGTCGCTCTGGATAAAAGAGTCTGCTGAAAGACTAAAATGTAAATGTAAATTGCTGCTGTGTGGGTTAACTCTGAGGAGCTTCTGGGCTTTTAGATTCCAATCGGCCTGCAGCGCTTTAATCTTAAGATCACCTTCAGGGTGGGGTGTAGCTCAGTGGTTACAGTACTTGACTGCAGACCACAAGGTTCCAACCTCCCTGGTCTGTTAGTGTAAATTGCTTAGGTTAAAAGCGTCTGCTAAATACATTATGACATTATCCTGGTTACCGTGGAGTTGGTTGGCCACTAGACCAAAAGACAATTTCGAATCGTGGACAATCGGGCAATTGAGAAATGTATGTATTTTCTCATAGCAATATAGCCAAGGGTTTAAGAAGTGGTTCACGGTGTGTGTAGTGCAGAGGCTACATAACGCTGGACACTCATCCAGTGTTTCACTGGCATCATTGTCAGAACAGTAATGTTGCTCTTTAGTCCAAGCTATGCTATGCTAGTTGGTTTATTAGATTGATTCCAATGTGGCCCAATCCATTCTGTGATCAGCTTAGCCTGTGAGGACGAAAAGGAGACCGCTGTGAGGTACAGATTCATATTCCTGCTAATCAGCTAACTAGTGATTAGGACAAATGTAGGTTGGGTGATTTAACAAGAGAGAAAACAATACATCTGAGTTGTGTTCCCCATGGTCAATATATTCCTCGGTTTAAAAGAGACCCAGTTTCTACAGTTGAAATCCTGAAGTCTTAAAACACCTAACAAAAACTTCTATATTAGCGAGTGAGGAAGGGTATTTTCTCATGACTACAAATACCATAACCGCTTTAGGTCTTGTTTAGTAAATAATCCCCTTGTGAATGGACAACCGGACACAACATCAGGGTTTTCACCCATGAACCGTTGAGCTTCAAGAAACCACCGCACCATGTTGAATAGAATCCCTCAATTAACACCCAGGCTCTCAAGCTCATGTTAGGCGATGAGCGTTCCATGGTCTGGTGCTTGTCCCATTGTCCCCTCAGTGCTGTCTTCACAGCCCGGAATTCCACATTATTCTGTCCAGGGATTGTAGTTGGAGCTCACACAGAAAACACATTGTTGCCATGCCAAGTGCGTGTTTTATAGTGTTGTAGAGTCTATATTCAACTCTGGAACTACAAAGCCCCTTTTCAGACGGTTGTTTTGGTGCATTTCTCTGTGCATGGATTGTGTTGAGCACCAGTGCTGCATTAAGAATGCATGAACTGACTGCTTTTAAGAAATACACATGCTATTCACAAAGGCAAGGACAGATTTTGGATTAAACAGTTGATGTGCAGTTTGTGAGGTTTAAAACAGTGAAATCTAGGCTCTCGTTTTGGTCCTCAGTTGAATCTGGTCATGAGAGAGAAACTGAAATGAAGCTCTGTAGAAAAAATACCTTTCCGACAATAATCGGTGCTTGAAATATTTAATGCCGGCCTATGGGCGCCAGCAAAGCCGAAAGAGAATTGGACCGTCGCCATGGCAACAGGTACTGTACACACGAGGCAGGGCGGCCGACTTCTCTCTCCCTGCTCGGGGGCAGGCGCTTCAACATGGAGCACGCAGAGTGACGGCTGGGATCTCTGCTGTGTGTGTGTCTGTGTGTGTGTGTGTGTCTGTGTGGCCTCGCCGAAACGACGCCATGAAGCTAGACTGTAGCGCATTGCAACACTTATTTTTTTCTTTAGTTCATTAAATTAGCCTTTTTAATGATATAACGGTGATTTGGACCCCCACCCTCCTTTCAAACCGAACCCTCCTCGTCCTGCTGTCCCACAGGAAATAAATCCCAGGACAGCGGCATCGTGGAGATGGAGGAACTTCCTGTTCCTCAGCACATCAAGATCAGCAACATCACCTGTGACTCCTTTAAGATCTGCTGGGATATGGAGCCTCGCGTGAAGGAACGCATCACACACTACTTCATCGACCTCAACAAGAAGGAGAACAAGAACTCCAACAAGTTCAAACACAAGGTAAACTAGCGACAGTAAAGTTCAAACACAAAGTAAACTAGCGACAGAAACGTTCAAACACAAGGTAAACTAGCGACAGAAACGTTCAAACACAAGGTAAACTATCGACAGATCCCACACTTCTTTACTTTAATTTGAGTGAAAAAGTGTAGTCAGTACTTTTACATGAGTCTTTTTCAATACGAGTATCTGTACTTCTACTTGAATGAAGGATGTGTGTACTTTTGCCAGCACTGAAGCTGAAATCTTGACTTCCTTCATTTTTCTCATCATGTCGATGGAGTAACGTCTTAGGAATCCATTACGTAAGCAAATTAAAGATATTAGGCAACTGCCCACATTAGTTGCTGAGTCACCTTGAAGGCCATTTTGTGCACACAACACCAGACAACAAGAACATCAGCCAGTGTGCCCACCTTGTGAAAGCTTTACTCCAAACAAAACCTAAACACACAGTAACCTTGCACTCCTTCCTGGAACAAACGCTTACACACACCCTACGACAACCATTCCAGAACCCAGGCACTAATATTAATAAACACACACACACCGCACGTTCACACTTAAACAGCCTGGCGGACAAGCTACCACTGCACTGGGGAAAACAAGTCATTCCGCAAGCAATTTGTGGTTGTAGCTCTTTCAGAAGTTAACCTCATGGATTGGATTGGTTATCTTTACACACATTATACGAGTTTCACAACTCCCCTCTTCCAATCTCGTCCTGAGTGTCTGGAGTCTTTAAGGTTTTTAAATTGGATGTTTTCTTTCTCAGTGTGTGAGGTGAGACCTCTTACTACTGTGCAGGGATATTGGAACTGAGCTGGACGAAGAGAAGAAAGGCGCATAATACACTAGACTTGTGATTTCTTTTTTTCTTTTTTATACAGATTGACATAGGGGGATATGAGGGTCAATATGTTGTCTGTGTAGCTGAAAGCTTGTAAGCTGGAGCTTCTGTCTCTAGTGTGTTCATGTGTGGATGGAAAGCATGTGTGCAGGATGTGATGTGTAATCTCTTATCAACACTCTCCCACGTTTTCTACTTTGTCCCTCCCTCCCTCCAGGATGTCCCCACCAAGTTGGTAGCAAAGGCAGTGCCTCTCCCCATGACGGTTCGAGGCCATTGGTTCCTCAGCCCTCGTACAGAGTACACGGTGGCGGTCCAGACGGCGTCCAAGCAGAGCGACGGAGACTACGCCGTGTCAGAGTGGAGCGAGATCATCGAGTTCTGCACCGCCGGTGAGGGAGGGAGGACAGGGGCACAGCAGGGCAGAGAGAGAGAGATGCAGAGAGGGAAAGAGAGAGGTACAGAGAGAGATACAGAGAGGTACAGAGAGAGAGAGGTACAGAGAGAGAGATACAGAGAGGGAGACAGAGGTACAGAGAGAGAGGCGCTGAGTGGAAGGGTCTGTAATGAGCAGAGCTAGGCAGGGCTGGGGGATGCAGCCGACTGAGTATCGGAGCAAGGTGCAGGTGCTGTTGCAGGGTCGGGGGGGGGGCGTTAGACAGCGCAGGGAGAGGCGGAAGGCAGGAAGTAATGTGTCAGAAAGCTGGAGGGCACTCAGCAGTTGGCAGTTGGAGGGGATGCTTAATGAGCCGCAGTGTTTATGTCTAGACGGCCAGTCTTGCTTCTGACTTAAAGAGTACAGCAGCGTGGTGAGATTTTCTTCTGGGTGTATTTGCGTTAAGATGTTCTGTTCCCCGTTTGTAGATTACTCCTCGGTGCATCTGACCCAGCTTCTGGAGAAGGCAGAGGTCATCGCTGGCAGGATGCTGCGTTTCTCTGTCTTCTACAGGAACCATAACAAAGAGTACTTTGACCAAGCAAGGTAGGGGTCAACACACACCCACACCATATATAACCTCTGACCTCTTACAGTTATTCCGGGCATGGTCATGTTGAAAGGTCCTCTTCTGTTGCTTCTTACGTTTATTGCAGGAAAGTCTGCCTAAAGCTCTTTCTATGTCTCAATTATGAGAAACATCATGAGGGTTTGTGCATTCTCATTTGCATTAACTTTAAGTCTCTCTTTTCAACATATCAACATTCAACCCAGTTTAGGTTGATGAATTTGATTTAATGACAATTTGATTATAATTCATTGAGCTAAATGACTAAAGTACATCATTCCTATATACAACTTTGTTTTCGATGGTCGACAAAATAGCCCCACCTTGTGGCTGCCTGTGGGGAAGCCTCTGTACAGATGACCTCGGTTGGATCTGAGTAATTACATAATTACCATAACAAAAGGACAGTTATGATTATAATGACAACCTTTAAAGTGGAAGCACTGTAATTACTCTGATATTTGAATCTGCAGTGCCTAGACTTAACAGGCGACGCGACTTGCAATTTCCTACCTCGGAAAAACCCTGTGCTTTGAATGTTATTCTGTTCATTTATGCAATCCAGAGAAACTGAGAACAGTCTTTCCCCTAAGGTCCTTTGTGCCTAACATGTCTGTTTATCTTAAACCCCCCAAAATTGTTATTTGGTCTAACCAGATGAAATTGATCGAATTTGAATGAATCAGACCTATTATATTTTGTGTCTCAACCATGTTGATAAAAAAATAAGTAATCCCCTAATGCCAAAAAGTAACACATTTCCATAAACGGATACATTACAATAACTAAACATAAAAGTATAAACGGTTTGACTGGTGTAATCCGAAGCCTCATTGTAGATGATGTTCTGTCTGTCTTGTTGCAGGGAGCACCAAAACAACCGCATGCTGCCCTCGGTGAAGGACAACAGCGGCAGCCACGGCTCCCCCATCAGCGGCAAGCTGGAGGGCATCTTCTTCAGCTGCAACACCGAGTTCAACACCGGCAAGCCCCCCCAGGACTCCACCTACGGCCGCATGCGCTTCCAGGTGCAGGCTGAAGCCCTGTTCAACCCCAACACCAACCTCTACTTTGCGGACTTCTACTGCATGTACACGGCCTACCACTACGTCATCTTGGTCCTGGCTCCTCAGGGCTCCCCCGGGGACGACTTCTGCAAGCAGAGGCTCTCGGCGCTGGACATCACCAACAACCGCTTCCTGACGTGCGTCCGGGAGGAGGGCGAGGGGGCGGGGCTGGTGTTCCACCACGCCCAGGACGTGATCCTGGAGGTGATCTACACTGAGCCCCTGGACCTGGCACAGGGCACCGTGGCTGAGATCAGCGGGCATCAGCTGAACAGCCTGTCCACCTTCAACGCCAAGAAGGACCCCAGCTGTAAGACGTGCAACATCAGCGTGGGCCGCTAGGCCTGCGAGAGGCTCCGGCCTGGGAGACTTTTAACCGCCACACACACACACACACACACACACACAGGCCTATGTAACCCTACACACACACTATTACCTCCCACCCCCCCCCCCCTCCTCTCCTGAACACACATGTAGACACACACCAAAAAGACTTATCACACACATCAAATCTAAACATTAGCTACATATCTCTGCAATGCATCCTCTTTGGAGAAAGAGTGTTAAGTGCTCTCACACACACACACACATTCATCCCCCTTGCCTGTCTGAGAGGATCACCATCTACTGAGGGGAGCTCTCCAACCGCCTCCACGGAAGAATCTGAGCTTGCTATAGCTGAGATGTGGGACCCTGACCAACCCTCCGTGCACCCCACCGTCCCTCTGGCCTAGCCAGCCGAGCATTCCGTTACCGCTAGCAAACCATCCATCGCTGCCTGCTAACCAAGCATCAATTCCCCCTAGCAAACCATCCGTTCCCGCTAGCAAACCATCCGTTCCCGCTAGCAAACCATCCATCGCTGCCTGTTAGCCTACCATCCATCCCTGTTAACCAGCGCCGGTTGATAGATGAACCCTTTAACCATTTTAACAAACCCCGCAGATAGTCATAGCTTATCTCCCCTTTCTTTTCCTAATTTTCCTCAAACACTTTTAATTAGTTCTCATTTTACCGACTATCCGTTGTACCTGTTCTTCTTTCTGTTGTGTGCTCCAGATTTTTTGTTCCTTGGTCTCACCTGAGTGTTTCAGTATATTGTTCCAGATCTTAGTAGTGGTAGAGCCTGGTACTGACCTTGGGTCTGCAGCATCGTCATCCTAATGCCAAAGGTAACGCAAAAACACAGACAAAAACCCGCTGTAGAAAGACTTTACTAATGCAACAACCTCTGTCTGAACTTGGAAGTCAAAGCACTTCTCTAACCTTTAAAAGCATGATGCAGTTCTGTGCAGCATGAGTTTAACAACTATCAGTACCTCTACCGACCATGGCTACCGTTTTATTTATTCTAGTTAAAAGAAAAACCAGAAACTGTGTTTAGCAGAGTAAATGTGAAAAAATATTTATTTTTTATTGATATATAAAAAATATAAACCAGAAGTGCACAATGTCAAAAGCTTTGATCATAGTAAAGAATGGCATATATGGGAGGGGGAAAACAGGTTTTTTTTCTAGCAAAGGAGATAAAACCCCAGATTTGACAGCAAAAATTACTTGCACTACTATGCTAACATGTACAACTATTCTTTTTCCAAGGGTAATGTATAACTTGAATTGTCACAATTCATATTAACTATGAGATTACTAATACATATCATAGCACAATGTAGGACAAAAACGGATTGACCCTCACAAACATTCTAAAGGATTGTCGGATTGTGTGTTTGGGTGACAGATCCCTCTTGCCGAGTCAGCACTTAGCGCATCGTTATAGCTTAACCCACGTATCTGTTCTATGTTGACAACAGTGTTTTTTGCAGGAAGAAAAAAACAAAACAAACAATAATGTGCCATAAATAGAACATTTAAATCGCTAACGTATCTAACATCAACTGTTGTTATAATATCCGTTATTTTTTCTTCTTGGAATGAAGGCGTGTACACTTGCTACATTAGCTTCATGACAACAATATTTTTTATTATGTCACCAAGACAAGAGAGTTGTTGACAAATATATTAAAATAATCTCATTTTGTCAATTCTCTCTCCAAGTGCGGACGTCAAACCATTTAAAGTGCATCAACATAATAAGCATGGCATGAAACGAGAAGTAGGCCTACCACCAAATCTCACTTTTAACAATGAACGCTCTTAAAAAAAAAAAAAAGTCCTCGAGTGTTGAAATGAAAAAATTAAAAGTAAACTTTCAGATTAAAAGTCCCAGTGAGAAATGGTGACTCAGCAGGTCTTGGGCGTGTCCTGTTTACTGAGCAGGGCTTCCAGTAGGCGGAGCTTACCTTTGAGGGTTTTGTACTGGCAGTACTCCTCTGCCATTGGTCCACGGTCCTCCTTCTGGACACTCCTACTGAGACCAACATGCACACACACACTTCAGCGTTTCTGACTGCATAAGCTGCAGCCCCCCCTCCTCTTACTGGTCTAGTTCCTGTGTTGCCTTATTCAGATAGCTTTGTACACTGTGTATTGTAATCAGAACATATTGTATTTTACTTTTGACAACAAAAAAACTAACTGATTAGCCAGATGTACAGAACAAAAGATGTGTACAGTTCAGAGCTGTCGTCTGCTTCAATGTGGTGTTGACGTTAAGTGAATGTGCATCTCACTGTTCTATCATTCTGATGATGAAGGGGGGGGGGGGGTTTAGGTTTTATTGTGGATGTTTTTGTTTTTCACATGGCATTGTTGAAACTATGAAAACCAAATGTTCCAGTTTGTTTAAAGATGAATAATAAAAAATAAAAAAAAGCAGAGTTGAGGTGAAAGGCAGTGAGGTGTGGGGTGTTTGTCTCACCGCCCCGTCTGGGAGGAGAAGGTCTCCTCGAAGCCCCGCAGCAGCAGGCGCACTCTCCTCTTCTCACCCCGCGTGATCTTTAGCTGCTCCAGGAGCTCCTCCCTGCAGAGGGGCGGGGCCAAAGGAGACGCAGCACACACACACACACACTCAGTGAGATTGTGTGGCAGAGTGTGTGTGTTTGGGTGTAGATACTGACTAAAAAACAACAATTATAATCATTAAAACTTCCACACCTCATATTAATTGGGGGGGGGGGGAGGATTAGTTGATCTGTACCTTGGTGCCTCGTGGAGAGTTGCTATGGTGACGCTGGGAGCCTGAAGACCTTTGGCCTCCTCCAGAGGGGACAGCAGGGGCGGGTCCTCCAGGAACGGCATGTGCAGAGAGACGTGCAGAGAGACGTCCGAGGGCGCGCCAGGCGGCGCCGGGACACAGGGCTGGGGGCCGGCCTTCACACACTCTTCATCAGAACCCTCCTCTTCCTCCTGCGGGTACACACTCCCCTAAGCAAGGCTTCTGAGGGTTGAGGTGTGTGTGTGTGAGAGAGATTGTGTGTGTGTGTGACAGAGATTGTGTGTGTGTGTGTGTGACAGTGATTGTGTGGAAGCAGCAGAGAAGGAGAGAGAGAGACACTCACTATGGTGGGGATGAACGGCGTCGGGCACAGAAGCTGCTTGACCAGGCGGGGGTAGCGATCGTACAGAGGCTTCATCAGGGCTCGCTCCTGTCTGGAGCTCTGTACACACACACACACACAGGGTGGGGGGGCAATGCACATGGTCCTTTTGACGTGTTCATAACCACCATGTATGACCACAATGAAGATGCAGCACGTGTGGTCTTCTCACCGGCCGGCCGTGCAGGCTCTCAAAGTACAACAGACACTTCTGCAGGCTGACCTTCTCCAGAGCCATCTGACCCTGGTTCATCTCCTGGAACGACACACACACATACACAGCCGTAGTCAGGAAAGACCTGAGATGCACCGAACCCTTCACACGAGTACTGCTCCCCCCTCTTCATGGTGTCCCACGTCCACCCGTGTGGCAGGAAGCTCCAGTACCTTGACATCGTCCGGCAGGTGGAGCTCCTCCCGCCGGTCTCTCAGCCTGCGCGTCAGGGTCAGGACGGTCTCCTCCAGCGAGGGCCGGCTGTTGTTGCTGTTGTGCTGCTGCTCCACCGCCCTCTGCTGGCCGCTGGCGGCCCTGCAGGAACCCAGAGCTCCATCCTGATCCCTCAGCCCCTCCATGCACTGACGCAGCTTCAGCTCTGGAGGGAGGGGGGGAGGGGGGGAGGGAGGGAGGGAGGGAGGGGGGGAGGGAGGGAGGGGGGGGGGGAGGGAGGGGGGGAGGGAGGGAGGGAGGGGGGGAGGGGGGGAGGGGGGGGGGGGGTTAGAAACAATACTGTACATAGGAGTATTTATGAATATGGAGAACAGACAAGTCCAGACCAGACTAGACCAGTCCGATCCAGACCATAAACCTGGAAAACTTGTCACCTTTTAGCTGCTTGCGTGACCTGGTGATCTCCTTCATCAGCCGGGACATCTCTGGGTGGGCTGTCTTATCGTTATGAGCCGGCTGCCACAAACACAATCACCAAGGAAACGGCACGTCAAGGACAAAGATAGAATCAACAAACCTCTTTTCTGTCATTCATAACCACTAGAAGCAACATCATCCTGTTGATCTGTCAGTAGCAAGGCCATAGCCATGGAGTCAACATTGGGGGGGACAAATTACATTTGTTAAGATCATTTGGGACAGCGTGCGTGGTTGCCTGTCGTAGCGTAACACATTTATATGTTTATATCAATATATTGGGGGGGACATTTCGACCAGATTTGAATATTGGGGGGATATATATTCAGATTATGGCCTTGGTCTTGGGTGTTATGAGGAGAGAATAGGACCAGGGTTGAAGAGCTGAGGGCGTAGTGACACATGTTGTTTCCTGCTGATGTTCACACACGTTACACTGTTATTATACTGTTATTACACTGTTATTATACTGTTATTACACTGTTATTATACTGTTATTACAATGTTGTTACACTGTTATTACACTGATATTATACTGTTATTACACTGTTATTATACTGTTGTTACACTGTTGTTATACTGTTATTACACTGTTGTTATACTGTTATTACACTGTTGTTATACTGTTATTACACTGTTATTATACTGTTATTACACTGTTGTTATACTGTTATTACACTGTTATTACACTGTTATTACACTGTTATTAGACTTTTGTTACACTGTTGTTATACTGTTATGTTGCTATTATACTTTTTTTACATTGCTGTTACACTGATATTATGTTATTATTACACTGTTATAGAGGGAGCTAGCGATGATGACATGACTGAGAATAGAGACATTCCTGATCACCCATGGCCATATGTGAGGGAGAATCCTTTTTGACGCCAAATTGTCAGCGTCAAAAAGGATTCCCGGCGAATGCGCCTGTAGTGTTTTTGTATTCATGTATTAAATTGATGTTAGTTCCAGTTATCAGTGTGACACTAAAACAGGTAGTAGTAATGGTTACTTTGTACTTAAATATATATCAGATTCCCTACTTCTTTAACTTGAGTGAAAAAGTGCGGTCAGGACATAACCCCTGCCTGAAGTCATTGGAAACCAAACCAACTGGACTTCATTTCACAGTGAAATACGTAGACGAGGAGGTATGTTGTCAACAATGTGAAGCACTCACCCAAACAAGGCGAAGCATTCATGATGCACTCACGAAAACAAGGCGAAGCATTCATGATGCACTCACGAAAACAAGGCGAAGCATTCATGATGCACTCACGAAAACAAGGCGAAGCATTCATGATGCACTCACGAAAACAAGGCGAAGCTAAACTGTAACTGCAGCCAAGCATCCCTCCCCTTGCTGCAGGCTGAAGCGCGAAATGACTCGACATTTCCTCAGCAGCCTGCAGCCATGACGTCCTCTCACCCGGTAGTGGCGCTCCAGTTCAAAGCGCTCCTCAAAGCGTCTGATCCTCCTCCTCAGCTGGTGGATGTGTCTGTTCAGCATGGGGACTGACAGCGCCTCGGGAGCGCTCTCTGCTGGCAGGGACCTGACACTGCAGCGAGCCCTGGACACCATAACACACATCCATCACTGTGCGTCCTGACGCAGGCAAGTATTGACTCAGTCCAGAAATAGACTCCAGGTTGCCTAAATCAATAAATACTTAGATGTAATAAAGTAAGTATAACCTTATATAAAGTATAAGTATTTGTACCTTATATACTTTGTGCTTTTAATTATACGCATGTTTTTTCATACTACTTTAATATTTATACTATAACAATTTATACACTTATACTACTCCCCCCCCACATACACATACACACATACACACATACACACACACAGACACACACAGACACTTCTCCACAGCTTACATCCTGATCTGTGAGCAGGGGGGTGAGGGCGCGCTGTCGGGGTCTGTGTTGAAGCGCTGACTCAGGCTGAGGCTGGAACATCGAGGGGACGGCAGGGGGCAGTCTGCTGCCGCGATGTGCAGGAGCAGGGGGCTGGAGCTGGGGGAACGCTGGGGCTGGGTCTGGGGGTGAGTCTGGGGGTGGGGCTGGGTCTGGGGGTGAGTCTGGGGGTGGGGCTGGGTCTGGGTCTGGGGGTGGGGCTGGGTCTGGGGGTGGGGCTGGGTCTGGGGGTGGGTCAGGGGATGGGGCTGGGTCTGGGGGTGGGTCAGGGGATGGGGCTGGGGGTGGGGCTGGGTCTGGGGGTGGGGCTGGGGGTGGGGCTGAGGGTGGGGTTGAGGATCCGGACCATCACCCCCCTCGGAGGTAGAAGTAGAGAGCTGCTGGACTGGGAGTAGAGAGAGAGAAGAGGGTACATACTGTGTTAAGAGACAATGTAATACATTTGATATAATCAATTTGATGAATTTGCTATTTTCCTTTATTTACAGTGAGAATGCATGGAGACTGTTACAACAGAGAGGTCTGAACAAACAAGAGCCAGGCTGTGTTGCTGATCACCTGTCATTCCAAAACAAACAACCGTGATAACAACAACCAGCTCCAGGGCTGTATGGGGTAGCTGCTGCTGTCTGCTGCTGTGTCCTGTGTGCTGCTGTGTTCTGTGTGCTGCTGTGTCCTGTGTGCTGCTGTGTCCTGTGTGCTGCTGTGTCCTGTGCTGCTGTGTCCTGTGTGCTGTGTCCTGTGTGCTGTGTCCTGTGTGCTGCTGTGTCCTGTGCTGCTGCTGTGTCCTGTGTCCTGTGTGCTGCTGTGTCCTGTGTCCTGTGTCCTGTGTGCTGTGTGCTGCTGTGTCCTGTGTGCTGTGTCCTGTGTCCTGTGTCCTGTGTGCTGCTGTGTCCTGTGTCCTGTGTCCTGTGTGCTGCTGTGTCCTGTGTGCTGCTGTGTCCTGTGTGCTGCTGTGTCCTGTGTGCTGCTGTGTCCTGTGTGCTGCTGTGTCCTGTGTGCTGCTGTGTCCTGTGTGCTGCTGTGTCCTGTGTGCTGCTGTGTCCTGTGTTCTGTGTCCTGTGTGCTGCTGTGTCCTGTGTGCTGCTGTGTCCTGTGTGCTGCTGTGTCCTGTGTGCTGTGTCCTGTGTGCTGTGTCCTGTGTCCTGTGTGCTGTGTCCTGTGTGCTGTGTCCTGTGTGCTGTGTCCTGTGTGCTGTGTCCTGTGTGCTGTGTCCTGTGTCCTGTGTGCTGTGTCCTGTGTGCTGTGTCCTGTGTGCTGTGTCCTGTGTGCTGTGTCCTGTGTCCTGTGTGCTGTGTCCTGTGTGCTGCTGTGTCCTGTGTCCTGTGTGCTGTGTCCTGTGTCCTGTGTCCTGTGTCCTGTGTGCTGCTGTGTCCTGTGTCCTGTGTGCTGTGTCCTGTGTCCTGTGTCCTGTGTCCTGCTGTGCTGCTGTGTCCTGTGTGCTGCTGTGTCCTGTGTGCTGCTGTGTCCTGTGTGCTGCTGTGTCCTGTGTGCTGTGTCCTGTGTGCTGCTGTGTCCTGTGTGCTGTGTCCTGTGTACTGTGCCAGTCAGCCTCCTGGTTTCTCATCACCTAGACTGCTGCGACACACCTGCCCACAGCCAGCACACCTAGCTTTCACGACGCAGAGATGCATGTCAACATTCAACGACTGAGTATCAAGAAACCAAAAATGACATGCACTATGATGGAAGGATCTGACGCTTAGTGGGATGGAGGAAAGCGAGGGGGAATGATGCTGGGGGAGAGGGGGAGAGGGGTGGTTATCAGTCCTCTTACCTGTGTGTGGAGGAGTGATGATCCGGTCCTGGGGAGGACGAGGGTGGAGGTAGGAAGCAGGCGGGCTCGGGGGGTCTTTGACACAGGGGTCAGGTGAGGATCGTGTTCTGGGGTCCTCTCTGGGGGGTCTGTCCTCCGGGGGCGGGGGGCCCAACTCAGTTTCCAGGGCCTGCTGCTTCAGCGAGGGGCTCTGGAAACAGAAGCAGAACATGTCCCCAGGATGAGATGGAGGAGGCCAGGAAGACCTCCACTCGCTGGGCCGGAGGAGGAGGTGCTGAAGGATCCTGGAGCTCAGAGCTCTGATCTGGAGGTGAAGGGTGCCGTTCCTCTGACACCTCAGTGGTTACACCGTTGAGGGAGGGAGGGACGCGTGACGTTAGCCCTAAATCAGGCTTGTAACTGGGGCTTGGCTCAGCGCTTCTCTCCCTCCTCAGGTCTGGATCGCCTCACTGATTCCACAGACAGTCTGATTTCGACGCGTCAGCCTTTCAAGTTCAATTTATTCCCATCGGAAATTCCTGAATTCCTCGCAGCGATGCAGACAGTGTCGCTGTCAGTCGCTCCCTGCTTCAGTGACTCTGCTCTCCCAGTCTGGTCGGCGTTCCCTGTCCGACGCTCCGCTCTCCCTCGCATGGGTTATTCACGGCGCACTGGGAAGCGCCTGGAAAACCCTGCGCGGAGGCGTTTCCGTGGCAACGTTGTCGAGGCTTAGCTTGTCTTGACTGGAGAGCGGGTGGTCAGAAGACCGAGGCTGTGTGTGTGTGTGTGTGTGTGTGTGTGCTCTGTGTGTGTGTGTGTGCTCTGTGTGTGTGTGCTCTGTGTGTGTGTGTGTGTGTGTGTGTGTGTGTGTGTGTGTGTGTGTGTGTGGAGTGGTAAGGTGGGCTGCTATGTAAGGAGCTGCCTCTCTAAACCCTGCTTTGATGTCAAGGCGGTTTTATACGTGTAAACATGGGCTGGGACTGAGGGGGGCTGGGACTGAGGGGGGCTGGGACTGAGGGGGGCTGGGGGCTGAGGGGGGCTGGGGGATGAGGGGGGCTGGGGGAGGAGGGGGGCTGGGGGGCTGAGGGGGGCTGGGGGAGGAGGGGGGCTGGGGGGCTGAGGGGGCTAGGGTGAACATGGGCTTCATTCTGTCTGCGCTGACATCTAAATCTGCTGCGGCTAAAGCCCCCCCCACCCCTCCCCGATGCTCTTGCTGTTCATTCATTAAAAAAACGAAGGTTGTGTGCGTCAGAGATGTCGTAGGGAGAAGGGAGGGGCTGCTGAACAGTAACACACACAGGCAGGGGGAAACGCTTGTGTGCTCCAAACACACAAACACACACAAACACACACAGCCTTTGCCCTGGCTCCGTACCACATAGAAAGAGATCAACAAGGGAAGAAGACAAGAGACAGAGATAAAGAGACAGAGAGAGACAACACTATACTCACGTCATCACAACACAAGGTGCAGCCATCTTCTCCTCCTCCTCGCTCCTAGGCAGTCAAACATGATTAGTCACCTCACCCACATAACTCTCCCATACACACACACACACACACATCCCCCTCCCTCCACACACACACACACACACACATCCCCCTCCCTCCACACACACACACACACACACATCCCCCTCCCTCCACACACACACACACACACACACACACATCTCCCTCCCTCCACAAGCACACAAACTCGCAAAAGCCAACTTTCAAATGAAAAAAGAAATACACAGACGTTGAGCTAATTACAAGAATGACCCTATCTACATGGAAATCATTGCCTGCAGACTGGAATTTAATTAGCCAATTATCCAGCCGTTTAAACTCCACTTCAACCGCGGATGCATTCATTCTGAGCACATTTTGCATCCAGCCAGGCAGACGCGTTCATCGCCCTAATCGTCGATCTCGCTGTACCTTAACGCTGTCTTGCCGTCGCCCTGGTGACGCACTCATGACCCCCCCTCGCCTTACCTTCTCTGCATCTGTGAGCTTCTCTCCTTCTTCCACACGTCCGCATGTCACTCTGCAAACACGTCCAAAACAAGCACGCAAAGTCAACCAGAGTATCATCCTGTTCCATGTCTCCTTTAGTTAAACCCTTTTGCGTCAAGTCAACTGCACCAAAAAATACTTCAGAAAGTCAGAACCAGTAACCTTGGTAACCATGTTGACATTTCATACTAGCTCTGCTCTGCTATCTACTATACCACATCAATTATGGCCCTGTTTTCCGAGAGAGAGACCTGCTACAATATGCCCTGGCACCATCATCTCCATTCAAAACATCTATGGAGCTGTGTGGTTGAAGCCTGCCATGGGACAGGGGCACCACTCTGCTGTAGGTCGGGGGGCAGGGGCACCACTCTGCTGTGGGTCGTGGGGCAGGGGTGCCCATTGCTGTGGGTCGTGGGGCAGGGGCACCACCCTGCTGTGGGTCGTGGGGCAGGGGCACCAGTCTGCTGTGGGTCGTGGGGCAAGGGCACCAGTCTGCTATAGGTCGTGGGGCAGGGGCACCACTCTGCTGTAGGTCGTGGGGCAGGGGTGCCCCCCTGCTGTGAGTCGCGGGGCACCACAACACACAACCAAGCAGAGAGAAGGACTCGCGTTCAGGCTGGGTCTTACTCTCCCTGTGGCAGCCGGATGCCTTCAGATCTGGCTGTGTCCTACTAATATTGATGGAGTTTTAAAAAGGAGGCAAGAAGGATCAGGAAACCATACCCCCTCACCTGTCGTTATGCTGGGTCTGGGCTGGGACCCGGTTCTGGGTCTGGGTCTGGCTGCTGTCCGACCACCCTCTGGGTTGCTCAGACCTCCACAGGTCCTGATTCAGATCCCCAGAAACCTCAAACACAACACTTCTATTAGAACACTCCACAAAGACTCTTTCTGGAAACATATTTCACGCTGCACCCTGTTTAAAACTGTCTAATTATAGACAATTTGACCGTTTTATATTTCACTTCATAATATTCACTGTTAATTGCACCTGCTTCTGGTAAACTTGAGAGTGTGAGAGTGAGAGAGTGAGAGAGTGAGAGAGAGAGAGAGAGAGAGAGAGAGAGAGAGAGAGAGAGAGAGCGCATGTGCAATACCCACCAGATAACAGTCCTCTTTGAAAACTGTTCCAAGATCAGTGGAGCAGAGAGAGACAGACTCTGCCTCTCCATCTCTTCCTCTTTCCAGCTGGTCTGAGACCAGCCGCTGGGCACTGCTCTCACTGCCAACATCCAGGAGGTCGGGGCTGAAGAGTGAGAGAGGAGAGGGAAGAGACAGAGAAAGAAATATGAGGCCAAAATAAATGCTTTACATTGCTAGGAGTATAAACTCTTTTTTGATATTTTCCCCTGAGTCTAAAATCATCCTAGACTAAATGGTTTTAAAATGTTTACTTGTCATTGACATAAGTGTTTGGGTGTGGCCTATTATAAGGAAAATAAATATGACTAAAAGGTTATTGTTTGTTCTAGTTATGCATCTGGAATAACAAGCCTGTTCCTGAGGTCGTTCACGTCTGTGACATCATTAACAAGAACAGGATTTACTCTGCATTGAACAAAATAAATACAACAAGCAGCATGACTGGGAACTTACTGGCCCAAAATCAACATCCACTACAAGAGACATAAATGTTATCATTAGTTAAATGAATAACAATATTTTCTACAATCAAAGATAAAATGCCTAAAATGTGTTTTCCTCCAGTACATTCTGAGGTATTCAAGCCCCCTCCCCTCCCCCCACAATGTATGAGAAACAATTTGTTTATAACTATTCAAAAGCAGTCACACTCTGCCTCCCTACCAGCCAGCTGATCTAGGTGGAAACGCTCATGTCTTACTTGCACAGCTCTGTCACTTCCTGTCGGCCCTCTGGGAGACTGAAGCACAGCAGACAGGAGAACATCTGGCACCACACTGCTGCTCCACTCTCTATACGCACTATTTCTACGTCTCTTTTCAGATTAAAAGCGTCCGCTGAATGAGTGAAAAGGCTAAATGTCGGAGCAGGACACACACCCAGCTCAGCACCCAGAGAGCAACCGGCATCTGATTTGGGCTTGTGGCTTTAGACAGAGGGGGGGGGGCGGGGGGGGGGGGGGGGGGGGGGCAGGAAGGGAGAAGCCAGTGATACCCAGAGTCACAGCACTAGAACAGAAACAATCCGCCCTCCACATGAGCCCACACACACATACACACACACACAGTCAAGACGCGTGACGCGAGAGTGTGTGTGGCGGACATTGGTCATTTTCAAATGAACACACACACACACAATTTTTATCAGGTCATCCCCCATCACTGAGACATTTGGGTCTCGTCTTTGGCTTTCGAGTCAGTTTAGGGTCACTCGTGCTCACTGTAATTGTGTTGTTTGTCTACTGTTCTTATTTCTTGTTGTTTTGCCCTATTTGATGATGTTGTACAGCACTTTAGTCGGCATTGGCTGTTTTGAAATGTTCTCTATTAATAAACTGACTTGACACCCAGACGCCAGACAGGCCCAGACAGCCAGGGTAGAACTCGAGCCAAACGTGACAGAGTGGGAGAGTGAAGACAGTCTCTGGCTCTCTGTCTGACACATGGTCCCTGAGTGGGATCCTTCTGGGGTCCAGTGCCATACTGGCCAGAGAGCGCTGCGGTCAGCGCTGACCAGGGACGTTCTGCTGTGGTCTAGTTACCCAAACCACACACACTCGAGAGCTCTAACTGGACCAGAGGGCTGCAGACCAGGAAATGTGCTGCACCCGATAGCCTTGATGACAGCACTCACCACCTTAGAAGAAGCAGCGTGAGGATGTGCCTGACATGGAGAGACCATGTCCATGACCATGACCTGTCATGGAGAGACAGTCTGGCTCCCAGGCACGTCTCAGATACCTGCCCAAAATACCAAGTTCTGTGTCAGTGAATGGGATGGAACGTGTGTATGTGTGTGTGTCCTGCTGTGTACGTACCTGCAGGGCACAAAGGCACCAGACTACAATGAGGACAAAGTCTCTGTCTGGTCTTGTCAGCGTATACAGACTACAGTGTAGGACAACTGACCCAGAGAGAGAGAGAGGAGAGGAGAGAGAGAGAGAGAGAGAGAGAGAGAGAGAGAGAGAGAGAGAGAGAGAGAGAGAGAGAGAGAGAGAGAGAGAGAGAGAGAGAACCTTTCTATCTCTTTCTCTTTACTTTAGTACAAACCAACCTAGAGGCTTCAACTCACAAATGCACACACACACACACCAGTGTGCATGCAGGTACACACACTGGGCGTGCACAGCCGTGAATCACTGAGTTCACGTGAACATGCAGTCACGTGCGCTCCCGACGGAAAGGAAGAACAAACATCGTAATGAAGTGCTCTCGCTGCATGCCAAGTACTTGGTAATCACATTCAAGACACAAAAATAGCCGTTTTTATTCTGCACTTGCTAACGGGCAAAGCCTTCGAGTTTTAGAGTGAAAAGTAACTTGGGAACAGATGGCTGCAACACGCTTATTTATCTTAGGGACCAATTTGTCATTGTTCCGCTTTCCGGCTCTTTCCAGCAGCAACATGGGAGGATGCTTGTTCCTCGCGGTTGACTGGAGAGTAACGCTGCAAATACACATTGTCATTTTATATCCTGGCTATCACGCAGAACAAACGTACGATACCATGGAGCAAAGCAGACGGCAACAAGAACAAGAACAAGAACAAAACACACGCTGTCTGATGCACTGCCACAGTTTCAGAGCAGGCCCACGGTCTGCAGCTCAGCCCAGAGGGGAAAGCACATTTTTGACTTGCGTCTAACATTTTTGCACGACTGCGCTTTGTGAAAGGGGAGAGGTTTAGCCAGGAAATTCGGTGGTATTTCCTGTAATCGACATCAAGGGTGAGTCAATATACAATGTGCAGATTGCTGACAGGCGAAGGGTCAAACTGCGGACTAACTGCATTGTAAACACTATGTTTTTCTTTTATTTGCTTACACAAACACACACACACACACACATACACACACTGCCTCTGCTATAGCAGGACCACTTTGTTTGTGCACGCACGGCAGAAACAAACTCCACAATCTTCAACTTGGATAACATGAGATTTCTATCTGCACAAGGACACATTCTGTACATAAGCAACAACACTTCATAAAGGTTTGTAATCCACACAGGCCACAAGTTTCAGAGATGTAGCGGTGAATCGGGGCAGAGCACAGCCCATGAACTCACCACCAGCTCATCAACACTGCCACAACAGCTACTTATTGTCAACAAGGCTATTTTTAGACTGTCAATTGCAGATAATCAGCAGTCAACAGCAGACAGGCTGCTCCTCATGTCTATCTGAAAAGACCCTTCTGTGCTAAGCTACGGGGCTGTGTCGGGGTAGCTACGCCCGGGGCCTGTACCTGGGCAGGTTGGTGAGGCTCCACGTGTGACTGGTGCTGCTGGTGCCTGTGATGTCCAGGCTGTGGTCGGCCTCCAGCCCAGCCTGGCTGACCTCTGAGCACGAGGGCCAGAGAGGAGCCTGGAAGGGGCGACACAACACCAGGTCATCGGTTCAATAGCGGACATGGAGCCGTGGACGGTCTGCTGTTCTGCTGGCTTTAACAGAGTGCAGGGAGGGGGTCACGGTCAGGTCACCGCTCGGCTTCTAGAACTCCTTTCGAAATGGGATTTGATAGTTTAAAGTTCAAACAGACAGGAAACTGAATTCCACCTTGTTTCTTTAAAGAGCTCAATATTAATCTCGTAACAGGCTCCGTCAGCATACTGTAAACTGTAAGGCGACGTGATGAATCTCATTTGCCAATACAAGTTTGAGGAAAAAAAAAGAAAAGTTAAACTTGGGGAATAAGGGGAAAAAAGGTCTCTTACCTGGGGAAGGGACAGGGCCGAGAGGGGCGGGGGAGGGGGCGAGGGGGTGGGGTACCAGGCAGGGGGAGGGTGGGGCGGTTGCAGAAGCTCCGGAGGGGGGGCGAGGAGGACAGCCTGGTGTCGGAGCAGGTGCAGCAGTAAGGCATTACACACACTCTGCTCCTCCAGCATCCTGGGGCTGGCAGGGACCCTGAGGCCAGGGCAGAGACACACACAGGGGGATTCAGACCCAGGCAACACCCCCTGGTCCCTCCCTCTGATGAGAGCTGGGAGGGAGGCAAAACTTAGGAAGGGTTAGTCAGCATCTACTGAAGAAACCGCTCTGTGATTAAGTCACTCTGGAATCCACATGACAAAGTCAGAAAGTCTGAGACTGTTTCTATTCAGTGTTTGAACCCTTTTCGTTTTTTTTATTGGATGTGCTTATTGAATGTCTACTATGTATCTATAGAGTTCCCCCTAGTGGAAGTGTGGTTGTAGTGCAGGTTATAAGTGTAGTAACTGATAGTGTCAAAATCTCCAAGCAAGTTCGTGACCTATCTTGCCTCAAAACAATGTAGCCAGCCCAATCAGCACCAAACAGTGCCCTACATTCCAGCAATCCTGGTTAACCCACCCTGATCTCTCCAAAAGGCTAAAACCTTTTCGACACACCTGTCAACCTGGGAGTGTCTAATTGTTTTGATGTTTCACACTGAACATTAGGGTGTAGGTGGATACCATCTGTTCATTTTCCTTTGATTGAAGGCAGGAAGGGGGGGAGGGGGGCAACTTAAACTGAAAAGGGGGTCAGGGGAAACATATGGATATGAATAGTTTGTTTGTGGTTAGTCTGAACGTGGTGGAGGTCAGAGGACGAGATGAGCTCTGGCAGAGCTTGCATTACCAGAGCAGGGGAATGTCACGTGCGTGTTCGGGGAAAGACAGACTTGGAACATAGAGTACTGAACCTTTGGATGATGAGTCTGAGAGAGGGGTATGGAAGAGGTCAAATCAAACCTGTCTTGTGTTAACGGGAGCATGTGTTAGGAGAAGGCAGGGTCTTTAACCAGGGGGATGTAGGCTAGGCATGTGTGACAGTGTGTTTTGAGAGGAGGGAGGGGCTTACAGTATGGTGGAACAGGAATGCCCTTGTGGCAGCTGCTGCGCTTTCTCTCTCTCTTCTCTCTCCTCTCTCGTTCTTCCTCTTTCTTTCTTTCTCACTGTGTTTCAGTGTCTCTCACTCACCACCAATCTTTCTACATCTTTGTTTCCCTCCCCCTCTCTCTACTCCTCTCTAAACACTTCCAACGTCATACAGAGGCTTCAGACCGTCTGTCTGTACACAACATGTTCTACTCCACCCTTCCATCAGCTGTCGTTTTCTCTCGCTCACTAAAATGTACACCTCGACAAAACTCTCAACAAACTCTGCTGGCCATTACATTCCTTGCTTATTTCCAGCAACGGGCAGGCGAGAGGGTTGGAAGTCAGAGGGGGTGTTGACTGGGTTTAAATAAGTCTTTCCACAGTTGGGACTGGAGCAGAGCAAGGACAGGGACAGAGACAACTATCTGTGGGTGAACCTCCGGGGGTCATGTTTGTTTACTTTGCCTGCAGCGTTGTGTAAACTAAGAGGAAGCTGCTGTTGAAACAATGTTCCGTCCACCCAAGCAGTCCAGCCCTGTCAAACCACTCCACACCCATTTCCTAAACACTGACAACCCTCCACCCTCCCCCCCACCCTCTCTTATTGCAACTGTCGAAGTCAGCACTTAAGACACCATGAAACTGATTCACTAATGTTGTCCTGAGCTAAAGTGCAAGGGGATTTTATATGGATGATGACACATCGTCCGATAAAAGTGAAAGTGTGGCAGTTCTTGTTTTGTACGATCATGTTACATGCACAATCTTCTATCTTTATAGGCTGTCCTAGTTTAATGGCCTGATATGGCCTTAATGGATGACTCCAAACTGGTTGAAGAGATAAGTGGGTTGATTGGCAACAATGACTCACTGGAATATACAGGGTCCAAAGACTGTGGCAAGGTTCTCCACTGGCATGTGATTGGACTGGCTGTGAGAGGCCACCCTGGACAGGAAGTGGATGAGGTAGGACAAGATGATGTGGTTGTCAGCAGGCAGGCTGTTGAACTTCTGTCTCAGGGCCGTGTTGAGCTGTGCTCCATCAGCCCCCTCTGAGAAAACAGAACAACAACGTGTTCACGTGAAATTAGTCCAGCCTGAATTAGTCATGGTCAAATAGAATCCACAGGTCAACAGCTAGCCACTGTGAGTGAAACAACATCGAGGTCGTTGGCTATACCGAGAACACCGTAGCGTTTGTTTCCCAAAGAATCTCTGTCTATACTCTGAGTTCCAGTGCACTGGTGAGACTAGGTCAGCAGGGTCACACATTCCACAGCGCATGCTCTATATGAGTGAAGACCAACATTGTGTACATGTTGCATCAACCATGGAGACAGTTGAATTGATGTGGTACGAAGGTGAAGCTTTACAGTCCGGTGTTTTCCCCCGAGGTCGTCCACTTGTCAAAGCTAATATGAGTCGTGCACAGTGAACGAGCAGTGTAAAAATATATCCTTATCACAACTGTGTCCTGGATTCAATCTGTGGATAAGATCCTGATAACTCAAGTGTTTTGTTCACTGACCCCTCCTACCTTGCTTGTTACATAATAAAACAGAAATTCAAAAAGGCTGTCAAAGTCAAGTGTTTGGGTGCCAGTAAAAACACATGTTTCCCATAACCACTGCAATACAAAAGTAAAAGTTCTGGGTGTGGTCTTTGGCCCAGGGCCCTGCCCCTGCCCCGGCCCCAGTCTCAGTACCTGCGAGGCTGGCGACCAGGTCCTTGCGCTGGGGCTCCGGTATGAGCGCCCCTGGGAGCTCCCTGAGGAAGAGCTTGAGGAGGGAGGCCACGGTGGACACGTCCCCCTCCTGCTCCAGGTCCACCACCTCCCCCCTGTCCCACCTCTGCCTCAGCAGCCTGGTCCTCACCACAGGGCCGGACAGACGAAACAGCCCTCTCTGATGCACACCTGGAGGGCGGGAGACGGGAGACAGGAAGAGAGAAAGACGGGATGAGAGAGTAGAGGGGAGAATCTGGAATCTGTGCCATGAGCACGTCTCTGTGTGTGTGTGCGTGTGTGTGTGTGTCGACTCTGAGGTTTACCATTTCTATCCAGGTACTCGACCATGTGTTGCAGTACGAGGGGAACCCCACATTCAAGCTGGTTGTCCTCCCTAAGTGTTTCCAGGGCAACGCCGAACACAGTGCGGGAGTGGGGTCCTTGGTCTGGAACCACAGGCTCAGGGCTGATCTTAGCATTGTGCTTCCGAATTCGCACGGTGGCTGGGTCGTTCTGTAGACAAAACAGAATAAAAATGTAAGTGCCTAAGGTTTGAGAGGACATAGCCCACACTGTGATAACTGCAATCGTCTTTATTGCTTTATAAGATTCTAAAGCTTTAAACTTCTCATTTGCGATTTTGAGACCTTTACATTTTAGGGAAAATCTTTTTCACGGCACTATGTATTATGTGGAAAGTTACGAATTGTTTCGCGTGGGTGTCCCTGAAGCTATCTAACTAACTAAGACGCTGTAAGCTACAAGAAAGTGTGAAGTTGCAGTCTCTAGCAACATTCTGCTCTGCAAATAACTTAATATTCATTAAGAGGAAACATATATACTACGCAGTCTTATCTATGAGTTAGAATACAATTGTACAGCAGCCTCAGGCCAGGGCAGGAGACGTCACCTGAGCATCACCTGAAAAACGACTACTGTACAGTAACTTTGCCAAAAGATGCTGCCTTTTAGATCCACTACACTATGTAACTAGGTAGCCGGGGTAGTTGCAACTCAGTGTTAATGTTGACTGATAGACTGTGAAATAAAAACGATTAAACTTACACAAAGATATACTGAAGCGCTTGCTCCCATCTGGTCTGACAGAAGAGCTAGCTAGCGTGGCTAGCGTTACTGTCTTTGCACTCCAAATTCAGCATCATAGTTGATCCTTTCTTCTTGAGGTGTTCTTTTCCCCAGATGAATATATATCGTAAAGTACAATATTCGATTTTGTTTGGTATTGGTCATAGACATATTATCTAGCTATACAACGGATAAATTAACCTTTCCATTGCTCAGAGTTTAAATGTAGACTAGTCGAATTTCGAGTCAATCTTGCTTGCTGCCTAGCTAGCTGGTCTCCAATGTTTACAAGTTGCTAGTCACGTGACAACAATTATTGTAACTATGGGGATTATCTGAGGAGTTGCCACAAATAACGTATTGTTGTTCTGTACTCTTTGGTTGCCATAACTGCTGCCCACTCGATGGATAAATGGCAAATACTGTTTTCTAAAACTGGTTGTTCCCATCCTTGATTGTGATTGGCTATATCGCGTTCCATGCCGTTGTAAAATCCAGCATAACCTCACAGGTTGTCCTCATAACATTCTTTAACACTGAATATTACTGCGCATCGAATATTTCAAATGGAAAAAGACGGCAAAGATGTCCATATGGCTGTTGCGTGGCAACGATTTATGTAGGAACTATACTTTGCAGTAGCGGAAGAATTTTACATTCACCTACGTCTATCTTTCTATGAGACACATCATAGTAACATTTTTCAGGGAGTGAAAACTCTTATGCTGTGGGATGTCGGAAGAAATAGCTCTACCTCTGCCAATAAAAATGGATTAAATAATCAATCAGTAGTATGTGTGTAGTTTCAATAATAATAGCCTATCCTTTGCTTTTTTGTAAATATTTTTTTATTAGGCTATTATTTTAGAAAATTACAGTTCTAATAAAACAGAACAATAGAATGCAAACAAAAACTGTAACATTGCCAAATAATAAGAACTGGTTTAAAATGATAAAGACTGTCAGCAAGTCACAGCATTTTACTTCATACTTCATTTAGACACTGTAGGCTACTGTCTTAAGACTGAGAATTAGAAGTCTTAGACCTGAAGAAAATGTTACTGAATATGTTTAACTCACGAGTAGCTAAATAGGCCTGTAATAAAAGTATTATATTCCTTAGAAATGTTACGTATTCCAATAATAAAATGACAAATGTTCTACTCTATGCCCGGCTCAGTGCATTTAAAAGCTTATAAACATACATTGAGCAGACTTTACAAAAAAGGGCTATATCAAAATAAAAAAAGGAATAATGGCACCTTTGTGGGTAGACTCACTCGCACACACGCACACACGCACAAACGCACACACGCACGCACGCACACACACACAAACACGCACGCACACACACCAAAACATAATTTAAAAGTACTTGTAATCAATAGGACCAGCCTGGTGATGTAATGCAGCAAACAGGGTCAGCATGCTTCAGGGAAAACCAACGTGCTGTAATAGAGACAAACCGGACAACTGGTCCACGTCTGTTCCTGTATCAAGGCCTTTTCATATGTTCTTAGTCTGTTCAAAGGCGGAACTGTCCCAGGCTATACACGCACATACCATTTTAAACATCAAAAGCCAAATACAGTACAAGTACAGTACAGGACAAATGCATTTTAAGGTTATTCTTTTGAAGCAAGGCTTGAATTATTCATCAGGCATTACTTGTTTATAGATATCCACCATAATCTCACTTTGGTAACACAGGGAAGTTCTAAAGAAACATAAATAAAAACAGAACAAAAAACAAGAAAGAAAGACGATTTTGTGCGTCTAACAACATGGTACTTTAAAGTGCATTCCCTCATTTCTAATTCCTGTATTGTTTCCCGAGCTAATCTTTGGAATTGGAACTTTGCTTGGCAATATGGTTTTAAAAAGGTAAAACAATCTAAACTGTGTTTTCAGTGATAACCGACATGTCCACAGGTTGGTTTATGTATCTCCACAGGGCCAACCATAGAACAAAGACCATTTTTTGTTTGAACCCAGTGAAGGTCCACAACTGGTTTCTGTAAGTAAACATACCGTAATGTATTAATCTTGTCATCAATCATGTTGTTGGATAGGCCCTGTAAAATAAGGCAATCCATATGAACTCAAACCCATGCACATGCATGTGAACTCTTTTCAAAGGTATTCAGCATGGAATACAAATTCCAGGTTTCCCCTCAGGTTTAACAGAATGAAATCTGTTTGCCACACAGAGCAAACTCTTTCCAGAGTATGTTAGGTTCATCAGAACATATTTGTACCAGAAGTAGCTAAGAAGATTAGTGCTCAAGCTACAGAAGCGACTGTGTCACAGTTGCTGGTGTACTGGATGTCTGGTCGGTTGTTGTTTGTCTTCTTCCTGTCCCAGCATGGCAACACACACAGGAAGAGCAGGAACCCACCAAGGACCACACAGCCTCCGCTGAAGTAGAACGCCAGGTCATACGATTGTGTCCAGTCGAAGAACCACCCTGGAAGATAAAGACAGAAAAAAGAGAAAAATGCTTGGAGTTAGTCACCGTGATGCTTCAATGAATTCAATTCAGCTCAACGCCAGTACGCATTTTAAGATTGCTATTGTTTTTTCATCGTTTTGTTTTTGTGGAATTTTCCGAGTATTGTCAAAAATAGTTAATTAACAATAATGACAATCAAACTCCTGAAATCAAACAGTAATAAAATCTTACCAACCACAGGTGGTCCCAGCACAATCCCAAACCCCCCAAAGCACATGAGGATTCCGTGGGCTTGTGTCAGCCTGTCCATGCCCACAATCTTGGTGGTGATGTATGACGTGAGAGACCAGTTCCCAGAGAAGAAGCCCACCACAGCGGAGAGGATCTGCAGGCCCAGGTAGCTCTTACAGAGGGGGATGATGAGCAGAGCACTCCCGGTGCCCAGAAGCGTGAAGCCGTACAAGTACAGGCTGTTTATCCACCTTACGTCTGCCAGAGCACCCAGTGCAAGCTTCCCCATGCCGGTGGTGATGGCTACTATGGAAACCAGGGGAATGATGGCGACCTCGTCGATGAGGCCTTCGCTCTGGGCTACGTCCTCCATGAAGAGCACTGGAGGAAAGGCACCCAGGCTGAAGAGGAAGATGGCGACGCACAGGGCCACGAAGGCCCGGTCGTGCAGGAACTCGGCGGTGGAGTGCATGTACTTGCCGTATGCATGCCCCTTCTCTTTGATGACTCTCACGATGGTCGAGCCACACAGAAAGCTTCCTTTCTTCTCCACGGAGGAGACCTGGCTGAGGTCTTTGGTATTGATGGTGATGAGAAGCTCTTTGACCACCTCGTTTTTCTCTGAGGAACCCGGTGTGATCTTCAGGTCCTCCGCGGGAGGTTTCTCAAAGATCTGCTCTTCGGTGTTTCGCTCCAGGGCAGCTTTCTGTTTCAGGTAGTAACCTGGAAGTTTCAGAGGTCGCATGAAGCCTGCGCAAGCCATCAGGTTGAGAGCCAGGGCTCCGATGATGAGCAGGCAGCCGTGAAGGCCAAACAGCACGATCAGCTCATTCTGAACAGTGGCATAGAGGAACCCTCCCACACTGGTGCCTGTGGGAGAGAGGGATGATTTAGTGATGGTACTTTTGGTAATAAACAATGGTTCATTGAATAAAAGCTATTGACTAAAGGAAACCTGCTGTCTAAATCGAATTGTTGTTTTTTTTTTTAAACAATGTTATGTATAAAAGGGCAGTCCAGTCACAAGCAAAGTCAAACTTTCATTATAACGTGAAATATCACTGCAGTAAAGGTCTTTAAATGGGATTGTCTTGTTCTCAGTGGGAAGGAAAAACTAAAAGGTTGGCCCCAACCGTAACCAGCCAACGTTACTATCAGTCCATGTCCCTAAAACAAAATCACTGCTGGCTGCTACCTTGGGTTGTTTACCTTGGTTTTCCAAGACTTCCGGCTTCTCATACATGAAAGAACTGAGCATGGAGAACTGGTGTGCCAGAGAGCGCAGGAGGGGCTGAAGTACCTGTGGTGACAATGCCAAGGGCAAGGCCGCGTCTCTTGTCAAAGTACTGACAGGTGATGGTCAACGTGGCAGCATAGACAAGACCGCAGCCAAGGCCTGGGAACACGCAAACAGGAAAAAAAAGATGGTTCATAAGCACAGTTTATTCGAGGATGTGTCGTCTTTTAAAGATCAAACGATGACTTCAAGCCACTGTAAAGGCCAATGTATAACTCATAGGGCTTGCATCACAAAATAGCATCATTTCTCAGGCAAGTTTTACTGCTTTATGATTAGTGAAAAGCATGACTAGAGAAAGAGATTGAGTGCACATAAGCACAGCCTAAGAAGCCAGTCTATAAATACACCCCTCCCCTCTTCTTTAAATATGCATTGCCTGCCTCCCGGGTTAGAGTGACAAGCAGTGTTGATGTCTATTGGGCTCTAACCCCCCAAGCATGGCACAGCTGTCAGTAGGTGTTAGATAATAGGCTGTGACAAGGGCTGACACTCTGCTAGGGGTTACCCGAGTCATCAGTCACGTGAAGATCTGGATCTTGCTACATCTCACACTGGACATCCTACATAATATGAGCAGCGATTGTAAAAAATGTTTGAGGAACATTTTTAAATACAGCAGACTCAATTCTACTCGCACCCACTGCACTGTATAAAATACTGTGTCTGGGGAAGTTCCGATTTACTGAGAACACTTGTGCATTTCATTTAGTAATCCTGTTGATGTTAAGGGATTGAAACCACAGATGATATCTAGAACATTTATCACTCCTCCTCTCCTCATGACTACCAGACGGGAACATTCCAGTCATTTTTTCCCACAGTGACAAGGCCACGAGCTTCGATTTCACCAATTCTGGACTGGGTCACGTGACCCACAGGTGTTTCAGGAAGAACCCAGTGTTCTTGCTCACTCACCAACAACAATCCCGTAAGAGAAGATGAGGAACTGGACATTGGGGGCAAAGGCACTGAGCATTAGACCGCCTGCCACCATAATACCACTGAAGATGGTCACAGGGCGAGCACCAAAGTTGTCCACACAGGCACTGCAGACAGGACCTGTGGGGGAGAGAGAGAGGGAGGGAGGGAGAGAGAGAAAGAGAGACAGAGAGAGAGAGAGATACAGAGAGAGACAGAGATTTGTTACACAATAGACCATCTGAGTTGGGAAGTGGTCAAAAACATGTAGATTTCTTAACCAAAACCACTCACAGCAAGGGTGAGTGAATCTGGTCATGGAAGATGGTATTGCATCATAAATGTGAACTGTTTAATGGAATATAAACTTAGTATTCAGTTCAAGCCATATGACTGACATACTTTTTGCTTCTCGCTCTGGATCTGACAGTTGGTATGGGTGTGACAACAAATACTGAGCTAGAGAAGGAGGCTTCCGTGGCCTACACCAGTGGCTTGTTTTCTACCTTCCACCCATTTTCCTTGCATGTTTACGAGACAAAAGTCACTTAATGCCCTGAAAGATATCAAGAATAGTAATCAACACCTGAGCAGAGATTAAAGGTCTGGGGAAAGGACATCTATGATTAAGCTTATCTGTTGTCCTCACCCTAGCAGTATTCTGGTTTTAAAGCACAGACAATGGCTTATCTATTTATCTCCCGATAAGGGGAACAAAAGCACAAATGGGGTCCGGTAATACCAGTTCAGAGACCCTTCAGAAAATATGCTAAAGGCCTTGGGCCAAGTTTAAGGAGATTTTATCACCCCCTCTGGTCCACACACCTGCTCCTCATTAAACACTATAGCGTATGACCGGTGCCAAGTCCAATTCAGCCTTAGCCGATAACTTTTCAAGGCTATATTTAATCACTTACCAATAGCAGGGCATTTAATTACCACTGTATCGGATTGGCCTGACCATCTCTTTCAGTCATGTCTAATTCTACATAGGAAATACTGAAGACAATGCAAAGATGACATCTAGGTGGTTGTGTGTGAATGTCAGTGCTGCATAGATATATCGAATTACAGTTTCTCGATCTTAACTCCAGATACCCCGAGGGTGTGCGTGAAGAACAGCCAATCACAGCCCTCTGCACCCCCCCCCCTCCACACACACGCCACTCCCTGCTCTTGTCTCTGGCCCTGCATCAGCAGTGAAGAAGGCCCATAGTGTAAGACTGCAGCACACAGGCTGAGAGTTGTGACAAAGCACCCCCCGTGTTTGGGGGGGTGGGGGTGGGGGGGGGTCTGCCTAGTCATGAATTTCAGTGAACTCTCAGGAATGGTGTCTATGTGCAGGGAAGGAGCCTTAGTAGGCCCGATGAGTGGTACTTGTAAACAGAGATGAAGGAAGTCTGCTATTTCTGATACTGCTTGGACAAAATAATTCCCCCGACCTGAAAAACTCTTACATCAAGCAAGGTCACTTTAAAATAAAACAAAAAATTAATTATTTTGATATATACATATATTGTTTTCTGTTTCTAACACTCAAAATCTAACCTCAGCCTCTGTCTCCCTGTGTATACCATAAATCTTTCTTTCCCATGTTTATCATCCCCGATAATAAAGTGACCTTCTACGTCTTACACAGGAAAGTCTTGCTTATGAAAGTACTTCAATATTTCACCACTATCAGCCAAGAACTTTCACTTCCATGACTTGGTCTAGCACAGCGTCTGTGAAAGCCTGACCCACTTTACGAGAACGGAAAACAATGCGCTCTCAGATGGAGCCAAATCATGATGTATTGTTCTGTACAGTAAGCAGATATTTGGAGATTAAAGGAGAGTAAAGCTTCTTTACTCACTGGCTATTAGTCCCACCCCAGAGACCAGGGAGCCGACCCAGGCAGTCATGCCTTTGCCCTCCTGGAAGGCACTGAGCCACTCTGGGTACAGGACGCCCACAGACTGGGGCGAGCCGTAGGCCAGGAACTGGGCCATGAAGGAGGCCATGACGATGACCCAGCCCCAACCTCCGTCCAGCACTTTCACTGAGATCTGAGAAGTCATGCTGCCCGCTTCACTCTTACCACCACAAACTGGGAGGGGTTCCTGAGAAAAACACAGAAAAAGAAAATAATAATGGATGATGATGATCATTCATTCTTCAATAATACAGACGATAAATACTAACATATTTTTAAGATTTACTCTATAGCCTAAGTTGCACATACTGCTTACCTACAGCAAAGCCTTGATGTACAGAAGGCTGACAGTTTTCTTGCCTGGTCAACCAGGCAGGCAACCTGTCTTGTGTCCTAAACTGACTGCATCGTTCCACGTCACATTGGCCCTTTTTGTTCCCTCAATCTGACCACACCTTAAAGGAGGGGAGAGCTGAAACCGAACAGCCTACTTCTTCCATGTTCTTTCACCTGCTTTCGTTATGTTTTCCTAACTGATCTGGACCTGGACTTAGAGGGGCGTTTCCCGTTTCCAGTTTTTTTTATGCCAGTTCATGAATAATTTGTTAATGCAAGCAACTTTTTCTGCAGTGGTGCAGCATCTTGCCAACCCCACTATCCCCCTCTGTTTTCGCCAAAGCTGATCAGCGGAACAGTCGCAAAAGTTACGCACCTCAGTCATTAAAGCGTAATTGGGTGGACGCCTCTTTAGCTTGATAAACAACACACTTGTAAGCACCCTCAAAAAAATAAGAACACATCACTCAATCCAATCTATACATGCGACTTGTTTTAGCACGTTTAAATGTAACGTGTTTTGACTGCATGAAGGATAACGCAGGTATGCTTGCAACATGTTTTTGGAGAAATAAGGAGCTTAATACATGCGTCTTACCTCCACTACGTCAACAAAAATAACAATCGACACCTGCAAGATAGTGGCACGTTAGCCTACAGGCAGATGCCATGGAGGACTGTTTCCTGGTAATATCCCTATGTATGGAGCAAATAGCCTATGCTACAAGAAAATGACCGAAATATCTGCGGACCGCGGCGCACGCCTAGGTCCGTGTGCACAGACCTGTGAGTACCTCCATGCCGCACGCACCAGCATCAGATCCGCGCATACTATCAGTTGTATACTGCTTTGTTGACGGAAAACAAACCGGTTCAAAGCTGTTCCTACAGGTCCGGCTTATACGATAGGCTTGAGGAAAGTGAGGAAAGTGAATTGCCACTGTGAGGCTGGAGCGCGCAAATATGGCTCACTTACGAGCTCATCAAGAATTCTAAGCCCCAGAGAGGGAGATGTTGTAAACACGCTAATTTAGTAGGCATATGCTATACTCCATCATTAAATGCACCATTAGTGGATTCATGTCATAGGGGCAAGGTGTTAATATCTGTTGACAGCATGCAAACATTAGTTTAGTATAATCAATTCAAGTTATTCTTTTAAATTAGCCTACCTGGTGATTGGCCTAATACACCTCAAAGTGTTCCAACTCAAGTACAATCTGGTGGAATGTTCTTCTCAAACAGTGGTCCTTCAGTCAAAATAAAAGTACTAGGTATACAACCATCTCCCTTTAACTAAACACAACTACAAGTGAATCATGTAGTTTTGGCATAGTTCTACGAACGGGAAGTGCGCGAGGCTACTACGAAGTTTGAAAATAAAATGATATTGTCGGGGACATTGTTAATATTCCAGTCTGTCCAGTCTGAACCGGTTGCTGAATAAGGCAATAACAGGGTGGACTCGGCGCGTGTTTCCTTCTGACGCGGATGGGACTGCATCTCCTCGTTTCCATTCTGAGTTGATGAACTGCGAGGCATAAATGAGTATCTGAAGTGGCCTGATCATTTTAGAGCGTTTAAGAGGGTAAACATGGGAAACATACTGTATAGCCTAACAGGGATTCAAATAAATAGCAGCAATAATCAC
This sequence comes from Hypomesus transpacificus, assembly GCF_021917145.1. Classification (NCBI taxonomy): domain Eukaryota; kingdom Metazoa; phylum Chordata; class Actinopteri; order Osmeriformes; family Osmeridae; genus Hypomesus; species Hypomesus transpacificus. The sequence goes on from NC_061070.1 coordinate 17,734,860, forward strand.
ACTTGGTCCATCCCAGCTATGAACTTTAGCGAGCAGCCAAACCAACGTCTAACATTAGACCAATGACTATCCTTCCATTTAAAAGAAGGATACGTTGCTCATATGATTGGCTATGGGCTACTTGTACCGGTTCGTGGTTTAGTGATAACATTATAAATCGTAAAAAATCGGTATCGCTGTCTGGTTTATATGGCTATTACTATGGCTATAGTTTTAAGGCGGCTTAACTGCACATTTGATTTTACAGACTGTCAGTGACCTAAAGAAGTGTAGCTTTCCACTGATCTCTGACATACGTTCCTTTTCAGATTTACCTCAAGAATGTGGATTCTCACACCAGAAAAGACTGATTGACTTTGGAGCACCGAATGTTCCCAAAGAACTTGCTGTTTCCCACAGACTGCGAGCCTTACGGGAAGAATTATAATTCGTAATCCCCTTATTCCTCAAGAGAGGGGTAAAGAAGAATGAGAGAGCAGTTAATTGTGTTCGACCAGACTTAATGAACGCACTGAACCACATCCAAACGTTTAAATTAATTCAGAGAAAGCAATGGAAACGGAAACAATAAAACAAAAATAGAACACAATATACATAACAAAACACAGAATAGGTCTCGATATAAACTGCACACAAACCCACACCAGCAACCTTTGCTGCACAGGGACAATAAGTATAGGCCTACAACACGTATCTGGGATGGGGATTCTAGCGCCTCACCAGAACACTCAAAGCCCCCCCCCCCCCCCCCCCCCCCCCTTCTCCTAGCATCCTCTGTTAACACATGTGAAATGGAGACCTCAGGAGGAGATGTTGGCTTCCATAGAGTCCACCCTGGTGAGGGATATAGGGGTTTGGGTGGAGTAAGACACCAAGAGGCCTCCTGCGGGGGGATAAACGGTTATGTTGGCCCTGCCACGGGGCTCTGAGGGGGATGGGGCAGAGGGCACTGCGCCTCCTGGTGTGACCGCTCACAGGCCCCCAGTCTGGATCCTTGCTTGCATTAGTTCAGGTTGCTGATCTGGGGCCCTGCATGATGGAACAACTACATATCCAGAGACTTCAGTCACATCCAAATCCACAACAGCCTTTCAACAAGGATATCAGTGTGTAATACTGTGTTGTGGGAGGTCTTGTTTTTGGCCCCGAATGTGTAAAGTGGTCCTGTCTCCAGTAACCTTTTGACCAAAGTCAGGCCTTGATTCTTTAGGTAGAGAAGGTTCTCAGGTTCTTGTCTAATCCCCTTAGCCCTGTCCTTCCAGGGTTATTGCTCTCACATTATACGTTTATCACGCTCATCATTGTGTGGAGTACAGTCATACAGGGTATGACTGGTCATACAGGGTACTTCCTTCAACCGGCTAGAACCAGTCCAAACCAGGTAGACCTGTCGTGGGAGCAGGCCCGGTGCCAGGGTGCAGTCCAAGAGGCTGTGGGGGAGAAAGCAGCTTAAAATGAAATAGTTTTGAGCCTAGATTAGCATCCATGGAGGGTGCTGAGGCCCAGAGGGAGACACAAGGTAGGGGTGTTGATCTTGTATCACACTCAGCATGGTCAAACTGCAGCAAGCGGATTAAAGAACACTTTGTTAATCTGAATATTTCTACTGCACTTTTGGCAACGGTTGATTTGTTTGTGGTTTACCACCTGTTTTTTCCTTTCAGCAGATAGTATATCAATTCTGTTTCACCATTTGTAATGTTACACTTCTCCCTGGGCAGGCTGGCCAAGCACAATAAGTGGGGCTTGTGACAGTCAGACCACTGTCAATGTTGAGGCCAAATAGAAAACATTATAATCCTGGGTCAGGGTCTTTATCGAAGGTATGCTAGTGATTGGTAATCAACAGAAAAAAACACAAGAGGTGTAAAAGGTCAAGGCACCAATTCAGACAGATTACTCCACTTTCAACTATTCTGTTACACACCCTAGAACATAGTCCATTGCCATTAATTACTTTATTAGCTGACTAATAAATGCAGGGAGCAAAAGAGCAGAGGTCGACTTGCATAACTGAGGAGGATGACCAAAACCAAGAGACAAGAACTCTTTCATAAACACAAAGCTGTCTGCTTGGGCTCAGTTTGACATGTGTTTTAAAGGTTTGCCTAAGATTCACATTAGAGCGTAGTACTGGAGGCTGCAAAAAGGACATTGTTCTAGTTCTTTCATCACATTGAAGTCAAAATAACTTTCTATCATGATACTATTTCAGATGCTGCTAATATTCTGATCCATCAAGTGTCACCAAAAATGCTTTCTTTTGAAGAATCTTCTTCCTACTTGTTCAACCACCACCAAAACATCTCACATTCCTTACTTCCAAAACATAATATTTAACAATCCATACATGCATGTCATGTTGTAGATGGCTCCATCGAAAGATCCACGAGCAGTTTGTTCATTTTCAAAGAAAACCGAAACAATTAATTGATCTTCACAAGAGCTTTTATTCATACAGAAATGTAGTTCAACAGTACCATTCATTTAGAATGTTATAGCAGTATGTATATTTAGTGTGTAAAGAGCATTATGATTCTTTATGAGGAATATCCATAGGGTCGACCGAAGCTTCCAGAATTACACCAGAGAGAGAGAGAGCAAGTAGGAGCAGGAGGGAAGAAAAGAGAAATGGAGAGAGACGAGTACATAACTTTTTAACACCTCAGGCTATATATTTAGAACCTGAAAAGGCCATGTCAATCTATAGTTTATGTACCAGAGTCCACCCATCTTTAAGTTTATACTGTTTTCCTTGACGAGAAATTGGCATTGAAATGTCTTGAATGAATACAATTAAAAAGTAGGTTTATTGGTGCTCGCTCCCTCAGATCAATGCCCTATAATGGAGTAGCTCCTAAAGTTATTTTCTTTTACAATATCTTTTGCAGTATTTTCATAGTTTTTTTTTTTTTACTGGGAGGTGATTGCTTAAGTTGCTTTAAACGTAAGGGTGGAAGGATGGATAACTGCAGTCGCATATGGTCCTGTAGGCATGGAGACCCATCCATCCATCCACTCAACCAAAACCAACCAGTTTTATTTTCATATGTGCAGCTGTTCAGTCCCACAATAACAACAACAACTCCAAATCGGCAAGTGTCCCAAAGCGAAAAATAAAAAAACAAAACAATAAACTAACACGCATACATACACGTACGAGACGGTGTGAACAGACTACAGCCTACAAATCCCAGAAAGCACAGCGTTTTAAGTCAGTCCTTTCCCCTCGGAGTCGTGTGCCGTTCGGCCTCACCTCGGGGGTCATTTGTCTGCCGGCTCGTCCCGACGTGCTGTGTGGAGTAGCTGAAACTTCCAGGCTGCACAAGTGGCTTGGTGTGACGAAGTACACGCGTGTGTTAAGGCTGGGAGGAGGGGTGGGAGGGTGGCGGCTGTGAGGCGTGCTGTGAAATAGCTGCTGGGGAGGACATGGACTGGACCATGGGCTGGGCCGGAGGAGGGAGAGGTTGCGCCCCTGAGTGCGTGTTGGGGGAGGGGGGTGGTGTCGGACGCTTGAACTTGTCTGGACTGGCGCTTCTTCTTGGGGATGGCCTCTGTGAGGGGTGGGGGGGCAGAGAGAAAGAAGAGAGGGATGACGAGGAAAGTGGGGGGGGGGGGGGGGGGGGGGAGAAAACAAGTCAGAGATTTAGCTGATGGATGAAATGAAACACAAGACTGCGCCTCACTTGCGATGAGCCTGTTTCAGTCACAAACAACAGGGACTTTGCCAGAGTCAGGGTTAGCATGGAACAGAGCCTAGCTTTGATGGCTGGACGGCTGGCAGTCCTCTGATCTGAAACTGCCTGTCAAAACCACTTGGCTGAAGGTCTGCGAGGGCCCTTTAATGACCACCTGCCAGCGATGCATCTCATTCCAACGAGCTGGTTCTTTTCATCTGCCCACACACACACGCTCACACACATGCTCACACACGCTCACACACACACACGCTCACACACACACACGCTCACACACGCTCACACACAGTTGGTGTGCTTCTTACACCCCCCCCCGGGTCGAATTAAATAAAGCATGAGAGGTCAACTTGGACAGGTGGCTGATGGAGGGAGAGTAATTGAAGTATGAAACTTCACTGGGCTCTGAGTCTGTTCAGGCAACAACAGACACTTCCTCTGACGGTTGTCATGGAGACATCTTCTCCAGGGCCAGCTGAAGAAAATGTTCTGGCGGCCATCTTGGGAACACGCTGTAATCGCAACAAAGTATATGGAGCAGAAGGGGAGGGGAGAGGTGGGGGGAAGTCCCACTAAAGTCGCCCCTGCCTGACAGGATGAGAACATCCAGTTCCAGTTGAGATAAGGACCGTGGGTAATCTCTCTGGGAGCCAACGTGACTGAGACTGAGCTAGGACCTGTTTCAACTCCAGGCTGGTCCCAGGGTGGACCAGAACAAGCAGGGTGAACTCAGTGGGCCCTGCCCAGGTTCAAACCAGCGCAGAGGACGACAGGAGGAGCCTGTGCTGATGTGAAGACCTCCTGGGGTTGGCACGGTGGCTAGTAGGCCCCTGGAATTAATTGGATTAGTCTCAGTACCGGCTAGGGTCTGTGTGCTAGGCGTAATCAAAATCCCTTTTCCTGGGACGAGAGGACACATAACCCCAGCGTTAGAAACCTGTGTCCTGCTGCCGTCTGGTGATCAAACCTCCTCTGATATGCTTTGGATGGGAGCCCTGGCTGGGTTACGGGCGAGACAGATGATGCAACATGGCTGTCACTGGAGACTCCCTGTTGTACAACTAAACGGGACAGAGATGAGATCAACATGGGAAGGCCTGGGGGCCACAGTCCCTCTGGCTTCTCCACCCTCCCTCCCTCCCTGGCTGGAGACTTCTCAGACCAGAGATCCTTAATCTCACATCTTGTACATGTTTCCGGAATCCTCGAATATCCGGAGATTTGATGTCAACTGAGCACGTTCATCTGGTTGCTCTTCTTGCGACCTCATCTGACTGACGCTCATCTGGAGTTACAAGGTCCTTACAACAACATAAACAGCAGGCTTTGTTTTGCACCAGTTGTAAAGGTGACATGTCATTTTCACACTGACCCATAAAACTCCCAACAGGGACGTCACACAAGACCAACACAACCCTTTAGCTGTTGCTGCTTGTTGGTGTTTGTTGGGGCAGGTGTGAACTGGCCTTTATGGTACCGACAACAAACTGAAAATCAGCGAAGAAGAAAAAAATAAATAAACAAGAGGCTGGCTGGTGTTCCACGTCGACTCACCGCTACGGCGTGGGCGGAGCCTCCGTGGACGTGCAGGGCGGGGGAGTTGTAGTGGGAGATGCCAGCTCGGGACAGGGTGGCAGGGGGCGTGAAGCCCACCGTGTGACCCCCGTAGGACAATCCTGGGGGAGAGGAGGGTGGGAGGGTGGAGAGAACAAAGGGAGGATGGTAAGGAGAAGGATGAACCAAAAGGATATTTGCATAGTCTCATCGATTGTACTGGCTGAGCCAGAGAAACACATAAGACTCCCATTATCGTGAAGCGACTATCATGTAGATACCTTCTGGTATGAGAAGCGGGTAGATAACAGGTTATGAACCTATCTGTGCTTTTGCTGGAGTTGTTATGTTGTGTCAAAAGATAAACAACTTGTCCTGAGATACCACTTCCTGTGATTCAGCGATTGAGTTTGAGATCGATTAGGAGCTGTCGATAACACCGCAGTATTGACAAACAGAAGGTATTTTGCCCAGGGGACTGGAACTGAAGGGAGAAGTCATGGCATACCTCACTCTAAAACCACCCACTTCTAGTCCTTGAATAAATTCACTTTGGATAATCAAACCAATATGTATTTGCTCAGCCCTTTTTACATGTACTGTTACAAAGGGCGTCACATAAGCGCATTGAACTGCCCCTCAGCCAACCTAAACCATTAAGAAAGACAAGGAAAAATTCCCAATAAAAGTGTCTCTTAACTGAATAAACGTAAATGCCAACTCAAAATCTAGTTCCTAGGGTGGAGGAAATTCATGTGACGGTTACAGCACTGCAGAATCTGACACACGCTACATAACAGGAAGTTCTCTGACAGTATCCCAATACAGAGCTCCTATTGGCCATGTTAGGACTTTTGGGAAATGTTGTTGATGGTGTCAGCACTGACCCCGACACGGACTGTGGTTTCCCAAAGCTGACATCAACAATCTAAGACATCCTTTGTCCTGATTGGTAGATTAGTAACATCTACCTTAAAAATGTGAACAATCCGTTCACAAACTGCATGCCAGATATAGGATGTTGCAATATGTTATTAACTTGATGGCTCTCAAAATACACCTCGCTTATGTAACAACAAAATGATACGGTGCAGTTTTGCCCATATCAAAGGTAGTCTTTATGAGTATTGTATCTCTCCTCAGGACATTGTGTTGCTTCATAAAACAGGGACTCCCAGAGCAGGCGCATGGCCAGCCTTGTGAGCGGTTGGGTGGGCGGGCGGGAGGCGTACCGGGCGATATGGGCCTGCTGGAGCTGGGGGAAGGGGTGTAGGGGATGGGGCTGGACACGGTCCGGGCACGCAGGCCTTGAGCCGACATCTCGTTGAAGTACCTGGAGGTAAAATAAAGCCAGATTAAAATGAAATCAAAACTCTAATCCCTTTTATACAGACATGGATGTGTGTGTGTGTGCGTGTGTGTCGGGACGTTTAGGTGCGGTGGACAGGGAGCAGACAAGGAGCAGACAGGGAGCAGACAGGGAACGGACAAGGAGCAGACAGGGAACAGACAGGGAACGGACAAGGAGCAGACAGGGTGCGGACAGGGTGCGGACAGGGTGCAGACAAGGAGCAGACAGGGAGCAGACAGGGAGCGGACAAGGAGCAGACAAGGAGCAGACAGGGTGCGGACAGGGTGCGGACAGGGTGCAGACAAGGAGCAGACAGGGTGCGGACAGGGTGCGGACAGGGTGCGGACAGGGTGCGGACAGGGTGCGGACAGGGTGCGGACAGGGAGCGGAGCGGGAGCAGACAGGGAGCAGACAGGGAGCAGACTGGGAGCAGACAGGGAACAGACAGGGAGCGGACTGGGAGCAGACTGGGAGCAGACAGGGAGCAGACAGGGAGCAGACTGGGAGCAGACAGGGAGCAGACAGGGAGCAGACTGGGAGCAGACAGGGAGCAGACAGGGAGCAGACAGGGAGCAGACAGGGAGCAGACAGGGAGCTGTGGTGGGGTCCTACCTCTCGTCGTCCATCTCCAGGCTGGACTCGCTCTCAGACAGCTGCCTGCACAGGGCCTCCCTGCGCTCCATCTCCCTCTGCAGCTTCCTCTGCAGGCGAATGTTCTCCTCTCGCATGTGTCGCTCCTCCTCGATGTACTGGGCACGCTTCTCTGTGTCTGAAGACACACACACACACACACACCATTATTTAGTCATTTAGCAGATACTTTTATCCAGAGCGACTTACAGTAAGTGCAGGGACATTCGCCCCGAGGCAAGTAGGGTGAAGTGCCTTGCCCAGGGACACAACGTCATTTGTCACAGCCAGGAATCAAACCGACAACCTTCAGATGACTAGCACAATTCCCTAACTGCTCAGCCACCTAACACCCCCTTTATATCATTATACCAATGATATGACACACTCGCTGATTTCCAAGTAAAGTACAGGAAAATGTTTTGCCCCTTGGAGTCAGTGACATTGTTGTTATAAGATGGAATACTGCTAAATGTCTGTTTGGAACCCAATAGCATATAGCAATAAAAATGGCTCTCTTGACTTAAAACCTTGGTGTTTTGTGGGGCACAATGTCACAGTAAGGTCCAGACAGCTCTCCAGAAACAAAAACCTAAGTGACATAAGAAGCAACAGGCTGCAGACTGGGAAGGTTGCTCCCTCTAGTGGCCAAATCACGACATAACGGGAGTGTCCCTGCTCAGTGTGAACTGAGCTGGATCACTGAGCTGTGTGTGTAGTGTTTCTCTGACAGGCTAAAAGCAAACAGTGTTTGCATAAAGATAGAACATCTGCAATTCCAGATCCAAGAAACACTATTAATGAAGAAGGACGCAGAACAGGAACAAACTTGCATGAAGTCTACCTGGAGACAGTCAACATCTGAGGAATGCAAGTCTGTCTGCAAAGTCTCTAGTATGCTGTACGGGTGGTATTGTGTTACCTCACTTCCAAATATAATTTCATTTAATCCCTGACCTACGTTGACCCTAATAAAACTGTTATCCTTCCCCCACATAAATCAACAGTCTGCGACTGACCCACTAGCACCAATTAAAGTGAATTTATGGGTGAAACTGTGCTCTACAATCACGTGTGGCAACCCAGAAACAAGGCTGTGTTCAGCAGGACACATTAGTTCAACATTCTGGAAGAGAGAGAGAGACTCGCTCTCCCTCCTGAATGTTCGTCCTGCCCTCTCTGTTGGAAAATATTTAGTGGCCCACTTAACCCCAGTGACCCCGCCCGCTGATGAGGTCACGGTGTTGACCTCTGACCCCCCCCCCCGGGTCACTCACGCTGCAGCTCGGTGGTACGGAGGCTCTTCTTCAGACGCTCCACCTCATTCTTCAGGAAGCGGATGTGACGCATCATGTTCTCCGGAGAGTCGATCTCCATGGAGACGTCCCGCGGGGAGGGCGGGGCTGACACAGGCTGGTCCAGCTTCTCCTGAAGGATCCTGGTGAGGACGAACACCAATCAGAGGGCAGAGAGTAATTGCGTGCCAACCGATGTGTGTGCCACGATCTGTGCGATCGTCGCTCTAATAAATTAATAAAATAGCCTGGTGCAAAATTAGACCCATTGTCCTTAGCATTTTGGAATATTTGAGGGATCTGATGGTTTTTTTTAATCAACGTGGAAATATAACTATGCCTTGCCCCGTGATGATGAGTAAACACGACATCATTTCAAACCCACACATCTTCTAAAATCTCCTGAAAGAGTGGGGCGAGGGCTCATGTTGAGCTCAGTGTGTGTGTGTGTGTGTGTGTGTGTGTGTGTGTGTGTGTCTCTCTCAGAGATACAGGGAGGCCCATTCCCCAAAGGCCCACCTCTTCTCAGCCTCCAGCTTGTCCATGCGTTTCCACAGCCTGTTGACCAGCGCCTCCTGCTCCTGCTCCAGGGTGTTCTCCAGGTCGATCTTCTCACGCCTCAGCTGGGGATACAGGGAGCAACACAGGACGATGAGCTACCAGGAAACGACACTCCTCACGGGCAGACCTGTGGGTGGAGCAGGGGGGGGGGGGGGGGGGGGGGGGGGGTCACAGCGTACAGTACCTGCTCCAGGGTGAGCTGCTTGGAGATGGTGTCGTTCTCCATCTTCTTGATCTTCTTCATCAGCTTGTTGACCTGGAACTCCTGCTCTTGCTCCAGGTGCTGTTCCAGCTCGGCCTTCTCATGCTGCAGCTGAGGAAGGACAACCAGAGGTTGACATCACAAAGACTGAGGACAACCAGAGGTTGACATCACAAAGACTGAGGACAACCAGAGGTTGACATCACAAAGACTGAGGACAACCAGAGGTTGACATCACAAAGACTGAGGACAACCAGAGGCTGACATCACAAAGACTGAGGACAACCAGAGGATGACATCACAAAGACTGAGGACAACCAGAGGATGACATCACAAAGACTGAGGACAACCAGAGGATGACATCACAAAGATGAGGACAACGAGATGATGACATCCCAAAGACTGAGGACAACCAGAGGATGACATCCCAAAGACTGAGGGCAAGCAGAGGATGACATCACAAAGAGGACAACCAGAAGATGACATCCTGAAGACGAGATTGAAAAGACCTCCTGGCCTGGTAGCGGAGACGTGGTTACCCTGCGATGGGGCTAGGAGACCCTTCCTTGACTCTGACCATCGATACACTGTTAAAACTGAGCACTTCTGATCCTTGATCTTCTGCTGTACTTGTGCACTGTTTGTTTGTTGTTTTGGATACAAATATTTGTTCAATGAATGCAGTGTCCATATGTACCAGGTGAAAGTGATCAGGCTGTTAATGGTTTGATACCATCCTGATATTGCTATTCACACTGTAGGATTGTACCTAAAAGTACCACGGTAACCAACCCATGGCAGTCTACCCAATACCGTGGGTGTGGTTGGTACGGACAGGTTCCTAGTTTGACGACTTTATGGTGGATTAAGACAGTTCAGTCAAGACAATCACGTATTAAATTTGAGCATTTATTGTTACATGACATGGACATGTAGATTTACTTTGGCGGAGTGGATGATCTAAGGGAAGCACTCCCTGCCTCCTCGATGCAACACATACATACATGACATATGAGGCAGGGAGCAATAGAGATATAATCCCCCTGTTGGATAGACACACAGACAGCATGGGGGAGAAGGGGACGGTGGAGGGTGGCAGCAGCACTGATCATACAACGACCGGGGTGAGTGTGTGCATATCCGCACGTCTTTTAAAGACGCCTTATCGGACGTGGCCCAATGGATATGCGCTGCTACATGGGTGTGGTAGTGGGAGGAGTAAGGAAGGTGGAGTAAGACGCCTTACGTCCCCGATCACTGACTGACGCGCGCTGCCCGATTGCCCTGCCAGAACTAGCTGCGCTTATATGTGCATTCACACATTGCTAGGAGTCGACAGACAAAGCGTTTGCTCAAGCCGATTTGACATGAAATAATGACGCATGCAGGCCAACGCCCTCGCTCCCGAACGTGAGCTACAGTCCCCACACCAACACACCCGCACTTCAGAGCTACTCAAGTTCCTCTGGCCTCGGAGGGGATTTCATGAACACCTGAACAGAGAGCGGCGCTCTTTAAATGACCCCACCACCTCCTTTAAAACCCAAACACACGGTAGCTTATTTGGTATTCACACAATGCCATCTTTCATCTTATCTTTCAAACCAGAGCGCAGCTCCACATCGGCAGACATCGATATGTCAGCTTATAATGACATCATCAGATGACATCATCAGCTGTTCTGGACACTGATGAGCAACCCAAGTCTGACTAATGTTAACTCAGAGAGAATGCCGGTAACATTGTATTCAGTGAGTCACAAAGTCAACTGACGAGGTGGTACGGGAAAAATGAACAGAAGCTACACTCATGTGTTCAATGTTGGACTGTTGAGTCTTAACAGATTGGAGAGGCGTAGCAGGTTAACACATTAGCTAGTCACATATGGCTACAGGTCAGTTTGTGGATCATTTATGCCTAAATGAAATGCCTTTCGGTTTACATGTGTTGGTCACCAATGGACTGATAATTTCTCATGTCCCTAACCAGACTAGGTAGGAGAGGACACAGGAACGTAGCCAATAGGAGATCTGGTTTGTGTCAGGGAACGGCATGGATGACAAACACCTCTTCATTCCATCTGACCTTTTTCTTCGCACAGGGGTCTGCCCAGACTATCTGTATGTGGTTCTGTGAGATTCCTTCTTTTTTCCACAACAACAAACCTTCAGCCAGAGCTACAGAAGGTGAACCACATTTACATTTAGTCATTTAGCAGACGCTCTTATCCAGAGCGACTTACAGTAAGTACAGGGACATTCCCCTGAGGCAAGTAGGGTGAAGTGCCTTGCCCAAGGACACAACGTCATTTGGCACAGAAAGGAATCGATCCGGCAACCTTCTGATTACTAGCCCGATTCCCTAACCGCTCATCCACCTGACTCCCTGACATGTGGACAGGAAGACAGTGCAGAATGCGGCATGACTAGACAAAAACACCATTGAATGAATGACAAGTGTCATTTGGAGTGGATATCTCGCAGGCTGCGCATTTCAACAAGGAACCTAAATTGTCACCTTGCTTACAAACAATACGACTGACAATGTAGACTGACAGCAAGCCAAAGACACACCCCTTAAACTCCACCAGAAGACTTAGGATGACTCAAATACCCAACAATGGGTTCCTCTCCCCCGAGGGTCACTTACTTGCATGAGTTTCCTTGACAACTCGTTGGTGAGAAATTCCTCCTCTTTCTCATAGTTGACCGCGAGTGTCTCTTTCTCCTTCTGAAGAGCCTGGATCTTCTTAAACAAGGTGTTGCTGATGAACTCCTCCTCCTGCTCAGCTCTGGCTTGCTACAGACACGAGCAGGGAGACACAGATTCAACGTTAAAGACAACGTGCACATCAGCCACTTTATATGAAGCTAGCAGGTTTCCTATGGTCCCTGTTTACATACACACAAGCACAGGATGGCATATGGATGGATGGACAGAGACACACACACAGTGAACACACACACACACACCTTTCCTGCTGCAACGCTGCAATATCCCCCTGGGGATCCATAAAGTATCAACTACTACTTCTAAACACAGGAAGGTCTGCTGCATTGACGTTCTGGGAGTCAAGTGGCTGAGCGGGTAGAGCATCGGGCTAGTAATCTGAAGGTTGCCAGTTTGATTCCCGGCCAGTACACATGACGTTGTGTCCTTGGGCAAGGCACTTCACCCTACTTGCCCCAGGGAGAATGTCCCTGTACTTACTGTAAGTCGCTCTGGATAAGAGCGTCTGCTAAAATGACTAAATGTAAATGTAAATTGACGTCTGCCAGCTGTCTAAAGGGAAAGCTGGATAGTCTTATTCCACACCATCAGCAAATGTCTGAAGAGTTTGCAGCAGATGCATGATAGTGGGAGATTTTGCAGAAACTGACAGTAGGGATCGACAATAAGACAATAAGAGATAGATTGAGGAAGCAGACAATTGAACAGCAAGCAGAACCTGATCAAAAACAGATCAATGCCATGAAGCAGCGGAAGGTTATTATGACTCGAGATGAGCTGGTAGTTTTCCTATTTTGGTAGTACAGTTTATTTTCACTTGCCCATATAAATATTGTGTTGGTAGGTAAGATTGTGGATACCGTTTAAAACTCAACCTACCGCTACAACAAAGACCTGAGAATAAACTGCTGAATCCAAACGAAAGGACAATGGAAATCAAAATCCCTGTAAACAAAACACAGTAGCTTGCTAACTAATTTAGTAGCTACAGTACTTGACGTTATCTAATGGGACAAGATTTCTGGCTGGGTAGCGATTGCGACCCGTTATTCATGATTCCCGTGGATCAGATTTTCAATCTGAAAGTGAGACTAATGATTCAAACACAGAGCATGACGCACCGGTCTGGAAGCAGCTGGAACAGTTAAACTGGCTAGCTACCAGCTGCCTTGCTAAGTAACGGGCCATGGCTTAATCTGAAACATAATGCAGATAGCTGGATAACTATCTTAACTTAGGTTTAGGTAGCAAGCAGCAACAGCAAACGTATGTCCTGGTAAGCAGTAGTCTTACCAATTGCTAAATCACTGGGTGTCTAGTTTACTACTACTTGTGGCAAATCAGTTAAACTTAACGTATTTGGCTAACCAGCTAGCCAACCAGCCTAGCAACACAGCAAACAAAACACCCACCAAGCTAACCAATGTGTTAGCATAGCTGGTTCGCTAGCTAGCTAGTTAGCTATAATACAAGGTGTTTCATAGGCTAGCTATGCCATTGCTAGCGTGAGTGGCTCTACGTGACTGTGTAGCACGTTAATGAACTTAACCAGCTAACGATCATAAGCTTGTTAAATAGCTAGACTAGCTAGTTTGCCAAGCTTGCAAGTACTACTAGCTACTCACAATGGTGACGCTAGCTTTACGAAGGTCCCGATTCTCCTCTTGTAGCGCCTTGCACTTCAGTTTGAACGTCTCCAGCTCAATTTTCAAAACTTTATTTTCCTGTTGTAGTGAGGCCAGGCGGTTCGTTAACTCTTCCAAGCGAAACTGTGAAATGGCTATACTTGGCTTGCTCGAATTTGAAGCGGAGGTTGACATCGGTGTGGCCGAGCTGCTCCCAGCTCCGTCGGTGTCACTCTCGCTAGCACTGTCCGCCATGGCTGTGCGACAGTGTGGGGTGGAGAGGCTACAGTTCTACTGCAACTGCAGCAAGCAGCCCTTGTGGACTCAATAGCAGAAGTCTTCGAAAAAAAATTGGATTGAAAGGTACATGGTGTGACCTTTCTCTGGCATGTCAAAATAGCGCCACCTAGAGAATGTATCCGTCATGACCACATCCGTCAGTACACGAAATCATGAAGTGTACTGACGGAAGTAAAGTAAAACTACGGTGGCTCTGAAGTGCAAATGACACCCCCTAATATGAGTACATCCCCCAAACGAAAATACTCCCCCCCAATACGAGTCAACTCCCCCCAAATCGGATGACTTGTTCACCTCCCCCCAATACAAAAACGCGCTCCCCCAAATGGAAAACGACATTACATTAACTCAAAAACACATTACATTAACTCTGAACGGAAAGGGTAGGTACTACACTTTAGCGCTGATTGGATGCAGTAGGATAAGTATTTTGATTTGGGGGATGTACTCATATTAGGGGGTGTGGTTTGCACTTCAGGGCCACCATATAAAACGCAAAAAAAAACGGCAAAAAGTATGATTAATAGACAAAATTACATAGGGTAATCTAAAGGACTAGATTAGGTCCATTTAAATATGTTAGTTGATTTGCAGTGAATGATGCTTGGCTAGTATGATAATCATGACATTATCACATATTATCACAAATCCAGTGATAAGACAGCATCCCTGGCATAGGCTACATGTTATAGTCAAATATAGCCTACATTAACCTACATAACACTTATACAGTAGACATATAGGCTACTGTTCGTGTATAAATATGACCATAATTTCTGAAACGAATAAACATGGATATTGACTTCCAAATATACTTAATCTCTAGTATTCAAATTTAGCTAAATAACAGAGAAAGAACACAAACACAAGAACAACAAGTTGCAAAATCAATACATTTTTATTCCGTTTTTTTCCAATAGATTTTTTTAAGACGTCTGAAACATTGTGGTGTCGTCATTGCTGCTATAGCCTCTAGAAGAATACCTTGAATAACCAAAGTGCTAGAATAGTTACATTTCAATGGCTTCACTCTGTTAGTAAGAATTGTACATCGAAAAAATCTGCTCAGGTGAAAACACATCAAACAAAATCGACAAAGTTGATAGTTCAACCCTATCAAAGGACCCTTTATCCCCTGATTGACATTTAGAATTGGGGATGTAATACAACACCCTAAATGACTTCACTTGACAAAAAAGAAAGGAAGTTCATGTCCACAGCATAAACATCATCAGCACACTAAGTCTGAGCCTTCACGCCAGAATAACAACACTTAATCTACATGGGCCTCTAATCAAACCAATACAAAGAGATCTACTGTAATGCAAATAAATTGCCAATGATTTATCAAAACAATGCTAATTAGACACTGCATACACAGATTCTCAAGCCTAAAAAGATTCACACAGTTTCAGAGTTAAACACAATTTATTTTATGCTTAAATTATCGTTTTGATCATCCAGTGTTTTTGCCATACATATGCTGTTAAGAGCTACAATCAAAGAATGTCTTTATGTGTCCTTATGTGAATAAGATTAAACTTAAGGAAATACTTCACCAAAACCCCAAATAAAATGCCTTTGTTTTTCTTTAAAACCACAGCAGCCTTTAGAAAACCAAGTGACACACTGCTAAAATGATTACAAACAGTCTTACAGCTTACAGAGACCTCTACACCTTATAGCCATTACACACGATACAGTTATAATTTTACAGCAAGCCAGTCTACTAGCGTATACATTCAGATTACTTCTCTCTCGTAGCAGAAGCTGTCCTTCAGTTTTTACATAGACAAACAATACACAGAACCCTCATGAAGCTGGAGCCATTTTCTTTATCCTGATCCTCATCAACACACAAAATGCTTTTATGTTTTTTTAGTTTTTTTCCAAATATAAAATTGATGACAAATGTTAGGGCTACATGTGTACACAGATAAAGGGTTTTATTTCTCGTTTTAATACAGTGTTTGCAAACTTGTAAAAATTGTACTTAAAATAATGTGAACTGCATGCATGAAAATATGAGTACTCTCAAAGGCTGCTTTAGCTGGATTAGATAAATCCCCTTTTTGGGACTCATGAAACTTGAAACCTTCAGAAGATTTTTCTGGAAATTTCCTCTGTTAAAATCGAAACCAGCTTTTTCATATACAAATATTATACCTGCTATATTAATTAATTATACAAGAGCATGTGAAGTTACACTCAAATCTCCTTTAAAAGTGGAACCATTTTGATAAATTTTGAAAGCACTTGTTAAGTTCTCGCTTGTCAGTGCATTCTCATCCTTTTAGAATTTTACACATTTTGATTTATATACAGAAAAGCCTTTGTGTTATATTCGGTTTTAAAAAGGAAAAAACCTCAAAACAATTTACATCCTGACATTAATGGGTCCAAGAAAAAACTATAAGGCGAGTGTTGGAGGTGGTTCAGAAATCTTCATGATTTTTTCATGTTTTCTTAAGTTTTCTTTTTTCTCCCAACAGTTGAAATGAGCTCTTGTGCCATCTTTGGTCACAGGGAAGTGTGTAGTCAGTTGCGTCTGTATGCTTTTCATTTACGGGAGTCCTTTAGCGTTGTCACGACGATTATGCTCCTCAAAAAAGCTCTCACGGCACCAACAGACCAATGGCACGTATTGAGTCACACACAGGAAGCAGAACCATCTTCCTGGTCAGCTGACAGGAAGTGAAGACCTCGGAGGTCCTTCAGACAGGGAGTGAGTTTATCATGCTCATGCTAAAATCAGACGGTCCAAGTCCTCTCTCTTGAAAACCATGCTTGTGTAGAAGTAGAAGTTGCAGACCGCACCATCGGCTGAAATTCTCATCCTACAGTTTTCCGGTCTCAGTAACTTCAAGCCTTGGAAACTGATGGGATCCCTGCACACAGGGAATATATAAAACAACACGTCAGGCGTAAAAAAAATGTTGTTTTTGAATCTAGGATACAATTGTGTAACACGGCTAGTTTTCAATGCATAAAACTGCACAACCTAAGAAGTCCACCTTGGATTCAACCCAACTTCCACTTAATTGGGCCTTAGTTCCTCCTAAAGAAAACCCATACACGTGGCTAAACCTCAGCTACACACGCGAGTATCTGTTTTCCAGGATGGTGGGTGGGTGGTCACGGCAACCGCGGTTGTCATGGCAACCACCGACCGAGCCAGAGTTCGAGGGGAGTGTCACAGCCATTCCATCAATCGTTTCAAGCAGGTTAAAACAGAATCATACTCTGAGGCATGCAGAAACGGCTAGAGGGTGGGAAAGGGAGGCTTTCTAAGCAAGCTGACCCAAACTGTAACTCTTGCTTCAATGGTGGTGTCATGGGTTTCACTGCTGTGTGTGTGTGTGTGTGTGGGGGGGGGGGGGGGGGGGAGGGGATTCGGGGAACAAAAAGAGTTATACGATAGATGCTGAGGTGTGCTACGAGCATTATCCCTGTTCCCATTGTGACTGACTCACCCACCTCACCCACGCACAGCTGACAAAGTGAGAAACACTGCCAGTTCAAACCCACCAGAAAGGACTCAGGCGTAACACAGTGACACACACACAAGGTCTGTAAGTAGGGTACCGTGCTGAGTGGGATGAAGCAGAGTGGTAGTACAGAGCAGAACTGGGCCATAGAGGACAACAGCGAGCAAGCGAGCATAGAGCATGAAGCATGTTTAGAAAAGCACAGATCACAATGGCAAATTACACAATCTGAAAAGAGATTGTGGAAGAATATCCAGCACTTTGTGTGTTGCTAAGGGGGTGGGTGAGAGCTGATGGTTCTGGATGTTAGTGGGGCAGGGAGGGCATTTTATGGTCTGTCCGGTACCTAACTGTAGGAGAACGCAGTTCTACGAGTGAAGAGTCTTCTCCCCGGATCTCCTGTCCTCCTTCCTCCTGCTGCTCCTAGCTCCTTCCCCGGGCTGAAACACAAACGTATTCAAAGTTCTGAATCAAATCCACCAATCACTTTATTACATTTCATAAATGGCACTTAAAAGGTACAGGACGCGTAGTCTCCTCCACACTCCTGAGTTGCCAGCGGAAACAGAGCAGCTTCTGTTAGTGACTCAAATACCAGCACCAGGGTCCAGCACCTGTACCCTAGCTGCAAACACGTGCAGTTAAAGCTGGATGCTTGACTAACACCATCAACTGCAAAAACACACAAACAAACAACTGCAAAGATAAGAGAAGGCCAATCTCGTGGTTAGGCAAACAGTAACCCAACACAGCTGCACAAAAACAGCAAGCGGAGACCAGAGAAGAGAGGCAGATGCAAAGGGGCAGTCGAGGTGACTCCAGGTGTTGATGGCAACCGGAGACCATGGGGTTTAAAGAAGTAATAATACACACCAGAGAGGAGCACGTGAGGTTTGGAGTTAACATGACCCCACAGCACCCGAACCACACCACAAGCACCACAAACAGTGCAGGTTAAAAAAACGAAGGTGTTGGTTTTAAGGAAGGGATCCAACATTTTCTTTTTTTGCAACAGTTCAAACACACACACACATCCACACACACCCACACACACCCACACACTAGTAGACACACCCCCCACGCCAAGGTGAGACCCAAACAATCGATCCTGCCAGCACATGGTTATCACACCGATTTCCCTCAAAACCCTGAGACGAACCCTGCACCCAAGAACAGCCATGTTATCCACCCCCTGTTTTCGCCATGCCAACCTCAGGTTCCTCCTCCTGGAAGGAAGGGGTGGGCCAGGGGTCTCTGTGGCCCCTGCTCCCCCATTCCCCCCCCTGGTCTTCAGGTGTGGGTGTGGCCGCTCGCCGGATGACCTTCCGGATAACCTGGGAGAGGAGATCAATGTGGGCAGAAGCTGAAGGTGGATTCTGAGGACTGGAGATGAGTCACCTGATGTTATCATGGTTCAACACGTAACGTATACGTTACTTTTCTAGTGATGAGGTTGCCGTCGTCGTCTGTGTACTGTTCTTCTGTCATCGACTCACCAGGAACATGCATTGCCTGTTCTCCCTGTAAGTAGCCTAGGTTAGGGCTTTGCATTGATGACACGCAATTCACACCTGCGGGAACTGCAAACCAAGCGAATACCTTGTAGCACCAGCACTATCAAACAACAAACCAACAGTCAAAACAAGTCTCCAAGTTTTTCTAGAGTATAAGATTAAAGCTCAAGAGAAGGGTTTTAGGCATTATAGGGTCACAATAGGAAAAAAATACTTAATTGAGGGCACGCAACAGAAGCAGGTTAATAGACTTGGAGGCACAGTTTACACAGACACACACACAGACAGACACAGACACACACACAGACAGACAGCACTAGATAGAGCGAGCCACAGCAGTTCACGGCACACCAGGACCTAAAACCGAACCAGCACCAAATCAGAACCAGTT
Organism: Hypomesus transpacificus; assembly: GCF_021917145.1. Taxonomy (NCBI): domain Eukaryota; kingdom Metazoa; phylum Chordata; class Actinopteri; order Osmeriformes; family Osmeridae; genus Hypomesus; species Hypomesus transpacificus. Next base: position 17,754,196 of record NC_061070.1, read on the forward strand.
AAAACCCAAACCAGTTCAAACCAGTTCACACCATCCACCAGGTCTAGGCAGGCTACCTTTAGAATGACCCGACGCCTGAACACTCGAGTAGTGATGATCTGTTCCTCGTCCGAGCCGGACTCTATATTAACACGCTGCTGCAGGGCGTTACATCAACATCATACACACACAGGATGTATGAGGGACACGTGTGGAGAAAAAATGATCCTTAAAGGGTTTAGTTATGTCGAGAAGTCCCATCTGGAATACATTATCATTACAGTGCTTGAGAGCAGAGGTAAGAAGTCATTGTAACGTGTCACTGTAAACCAGAAACAGCAGCCAACATTCTCCTGACACTTCTGTTACCAAAAAGGGACACCTGGACTCAAAGGCATACCATGCCTGTGAGAACATACTGTGTCTAGTTGTACTACAGAAAGAACAACACTTTACCTGGACTTTTTTCTCAGACACTAATGTGCCCTCCTCTTTCCCTAGTCCAGCCCTGCCATTGGCTGAGTCCTGTGGAGCAGGAAGTGATGTGTCCTGAGACGATGGCTCTGAGTGGTTGCCGTTGTGCCGTGTCTTCCCTGACTCCGCCCTGGATGAGGAAGTGACAGAGTCACTGGAGTTCTCCTGGCTGGAAAGATGGAGGAAAGATGGGTAATGTAGGGAGTCAGATGGCTAAGCAGTTAGGGAATCGGGCTACTAATCAGAAGGTTGCCGGTTCGATTCTGGCTGAGTCAAATGACGTTGTGTCCTTGGGCAAGGCACTTCCCCCTACTTGCCTCAGGGGGAATGTCCCTGTACTTACTGTAAGTCGCTCTGGATAAGAGCATCTGCTAAATGACTAAATGTAAATAAGTATGTTTATGTTTCAATATTCATAGAGACAATTGATGAGAGAAATATAGATCTAGGTTATTGTAAATAATACATTTTATTGGGGGGACACCACATTTTTAAAGCACTCAAGAACATCTTACATCAAATGGGCCTATACAGGTGAGTTAAGAAACGGTGGCGGTTAAAAATAAGTCTAAAATCAAGGGACAGATGGTGGAAGATGTTACCTGTTTTCCTGGCGGTCCAGTAGATCAGAGCTCACGCTGCGGCCAGGGGTGGGCGGCTCCACGTTCACGCTGGACGACTCGCTGTTCCAACCTGGAACATTGGAACATAACTGTTTTTCTGCCTGCTGCACCGGCCTTAGAATCTCCTGAACCCTGGCCTCCGTCATCTCCTCGCCCTCCTCCTCTTCCTCCGCCCCCTCCAGCTTCACGTCTTCCAACAGAGACTTGATGTTGTCCTCTGTCATTTCATTTCTGTCTTCTTCTTCTTCCTCGCTGGAACCAGACTCTCTGTCTTCCTCCACGGCCTCAGCCCAGGACTGCAGAGACAGCTTGGCCTCACCTCCGGCCTCAGCCCAGGACTGCAGAGACAGCTTGGCCTCACCCCCGGCCTCAGCCCAGTACTGCAGAGACAGTTTCGCCTCACCTCCGTCCTCAGCCTCAGCCCAGGACTGCAGAGACAGCTTGGCCTCACCCCCATCCTCTGCCATCCTGTCCCTTCCCTGCAATCCTTCAGCTTCCCGCAACCCACTATTCCTCTTTTCTATTTCTTCGGCACACTCTTCCAGCTCTTTTTGTCCTTCGCTGGTTCCCATTTGCTCGTCTTGCTTCGCTTCACCACTGTCCTCCATCTTATCCCCCTTTTCTGACACCATTTCTAACACTTCTTCAATCTTATGGACCTCTGGGGCCACAGTACACCCTTCCTCCCCTTCCAGAATCCCCCCCTCAACAGCATCCCCTGCATCTTTCTCTGTCACGTCCTCCATCACCTCCATCTCCCTCACACCGTTCTCCTCCCTATCCTTCTCTCTCTCGCCCCCGCCGCTCACTCCCACCTCTCTATCCACTTCTCCCTTCTCTCCCCCGTTCCCCCTCTCCGTTGTCCTGGGCTCCTGCCCTTGTCCTTGTCCTCGTTCACAGGACGGTGGAGATAGCGATGGCAACGACGGAAGTGCGATCTCTTCTTCCGCTTCAATCTCCTCGGTGGAGGGAAAGGACTTCTGACAATGATTTAGCTCCACTTCCACTTCGGTGATCTTCTCTGCATGTTCCTCTAAAGGCACCTGCCCCGCCACATCCATGGCTGCATCAGAGAGGGCTGTGAGGTCAAAGGTGGGGAAGGAGAGGGCTGTGGGGTCTAGGTCAAAGGTAGGGATGGAGAGGGCCAGCTCACAAGGTCTCGGGGGGCTCCTAGGGGGGCTCTCTAGGTCCGCACTAAGGCCCATTTCATCGTCCCAGGGCTGGTGCTTGGTGAAATCTAGGGGGGCTGAGTCTGGAAGGAACTGGTCAGGGGTGTGGTGGATGGTGGGGCTGGGGGTGGGGGTAGGAAGGTCAGGGTGGAGTTCCATGAAGGTGGAGTCTGAACCCAGGGTGGCGGGAGACTGCAGCTCAGCTAGTATACTGTGGTAATCTGTGGGTGGTAGATGACACACAGACACACACACACAGACACGTGGAAGCCCAAGTGACACACCAACCACCACGTGAACACATACACCAGAAAAAAACACACACACACCAGAAGACATAGACTGAGTGACATGGACAATGGCACAGAGACTGTTCAGCAGCATGTGACAAAACACCCACTGACTGAGGTGACGCACAACCACATCAAACATGGTGCCACCAACCATATAGTTACAGTTTGGCAACAAATCATACATGACTATTGTGCAACAGGTGGAAAACAAGACGGAACACAAAAGATAATCAATAACCACAGAAACTATAGTCTGTCACACTTTTAACAGTTTTGAGACTAAATGGTTTCCTTGGTTGCTGTTAAAAGTCGCCACATTTGAGGTGGGCAGATATAAAAGCCGTGAGTGAGGCATGATGTGATCACGTCTTTAGTGGGTTTGAATGATTAACAGAGTGGGTGTTTCAGGCATGCTCACACACAACAGACAGAAGAGGAGGATGAATAAAAAGACAGAGAGCAGGGAGGAGAAGAGACTAGATAAATATCTCAAGGGAGGAGGGGTCGAATCGAACCTGGGGAGGAGGAGGAGCTGAGGGCTTGCAGGGGCATTGACAGACCGGACAAGGGGACAGGGAGCGGATGGGAGGGGAGGGAGGGCCGGGGCTGGGGCAAGGAGACCCTGAGGAAGAGGCAGGGGGGAGTCCGGCGACAGAGAGGGGGGAAAGGGCACAAGAGATCGAGGCCAGCAGGGCCGGGGAGGACTCGTAACTGGGAGGCTCACCTACAGGCGGGAAGGGGGCGACCTGGGGGGTAGGGGAGGCAGGGAGAAAAGTGGCCGAAGGGATGTGGAGAGCTGGAGAACACAGGAGAGGGGGAGTGGGTGAGGCGGGTAGGGGGGTCGTTATGAAGGGTAGGGGAGAGTGAGTAACGGGGAGAGGAGAGGGGGGGTGGGAGAGATGAGGGGGAGGAGATGAGGGGGGAAGCGGAGGAGGGTCGAAGTAGGGCTCAGGTGTAAGGTCCATGTGAGACACTGAGGACTCGTAACTCGGGGAACGGCGCTGGGATGAGTGACGAATGTGGCAGGAGGGAGTCAGAGTGAGGGACGAGGTGGGGGAGGGAGAGGCAGGGGTGGGTGGAGGTGTAGGGGTAGGTGAGAGAGGGGTCAGGGTCTTGAATGTCATGGAGGGGTAAGGGATGTGGTATTCATGTGGAAGGGAGGTCGATTCGGAGACGAGAGTTGTCTGAGGTAGTGCCGGGCATGCTACTGAGAGCCGAGGAGATGCAAGAGAAGGAAAAAGAAAGACGGAGAAAAATGTCACACAAAAATGCAGAAATGCGAGGTCAAACAGAAAATGGCAGGACAAGACAAATACAGATTATTGAACCAAGAGATGATTTTGAAAGTTGAAAATATGGGTAGTACAGGGAACAGGGGTGTGGGGTGAGAGCTGGGGGCTACGACACAAGACTCTTAATAGGTGTTAAGAGCTGGTATAGGCTGTTATAGGCTTAGAGGCAGGGCTGGGCGTGGCGGGAGGTAGGAGGTCTGGTTTCATAGAGGAAGAAGAAGCTGATTGGTTCTTTCCAGGGAGGGAGGCGGGGAGCAGAGGAACAGCAGGAAGGCTGGAAGACTAGGCTAAAGCTACATGTGAACAGGGTAAAACAACTGTGTTTAATTACAATATCCATCATGCATTAGGAGAAGAAAGGTGTGTACACAATACTTTTAAGGCAGTTAAAAATGTCATGGTCAATCTGGGTAAGAGAAGTTTGTTACAGCATGCAATCAGTTGCCATGGATTGCCTTAGTGGTGCTGGCCATTCATTTATATTAACTATACTTTCAAGGACGAAAAAGTGTTTCAAGACTGTTAAATGAGCCATACCATAAGAAAATAACAAAGCAGTTGTGCCGAACATGCTCTGTCATTTTCATTATGGATAACACTTGATTCAACTACAATTGATTAATTATGATAAGGGCAAGGGGTGAGGGGCAAGGGTTGGATATCACCAAATCAAACTTACAGGCTTCAAAAAAAGACATTTTTGCACTTTTGTGGCGGGGGGGGGGGGTTACAGAAAACAAGTATAAATCAGGAGGTAGCAGGAGAGGTAAGAGGTCAGCTAGGCGGAGCTAAACTTTACCATCAGCCTGATCCCGGTAAACAGCGCTATCATCGGCAAAACTTCTCGTGCCTGAAATGTTACCATAGTCAAATATAGGCCCCTCCAGTAAAGTCACAATATCCATCCGATTGACTTTGGTCAGCACTGCAGTTAAGGCATCCGCTGTGGAAGGTAAACAGACTGGTGTTAGAGATGTAGACCAGGACACTGAAGCCAGGAGATGTCACTCAATTAGATTACCCCATAGTCACAGTTACAAACACATAATACAGAAACAGTCTTACTTGGTGTCAATGTCAGTCCACCCTTACAATGTCTGAACAAAATGTACAGTGAGTCTCCTGATTCCTACCCATGTTCGTGCTTTTCATTACTCTAGTGGGGGTATTTTTGTCTGAATATGTCTCGCAGTCTCACTGCAGTAAGTGAAGGTGGCAGTGTTGGATTTAAGTGCTCTCTTCGCCGAAACTAGGCCAGCGAGTCTTATCCTGTCCTGGATGAAATGTTGTGCGTAGTGCTGGGAGACTGCCGGAGCATGAAGAGGGAGGCACTACTTAACTCAGACAGTGATAATATTACTACTTTTGAGTCACACTGCATCTCTCTATGCATGAGTTTCACTAAAACACCACTTCAATTTAATTTGGTTGGAATGAGAGTGAGAGTGAGAGTGAGAGTGAGAGTGAGAGTGAGAGTGTGAGAGAGAGAGAGAGAGAGAGAGAGAGAGAGAGAGAGAGAGAGAGAGAGAGGGGGATGGGAAAGGAAAACACAAGAGTACAAGAAAAAGTGAGAGAAAGGGAAAAGAAAGAGAGAGAATTGGTCTACCCCGAGGACAAGGATAGCGAAAGGCTACTGTACTGAAGGACACGGACACTCACTCGTGGCGTTCTTTCCGTCTCGGCTGACCCATTTCTTTAGAAGCATGAAGCTCTGAGCGGTGAGAGAGTTGGGATTCTCCACACGGATGTGGTTGATCTCATCGACAGAGAAATTCATCTCCCGAGCCAGCTCTGAAAAATACATCATAAAGGAAAACTCTTCAATATTTTCTGGTGGGGCTTCATTTTCTGAGACAGTGAAAGAGTGACAGGAAGGGCAGGCAGAGAGTAAGGTGAAGGCATGTGGTAAATGGCCAAGGGCACAGCTGTAAGGCCTTAGCTTATGTGAGCGCCCCATAAAGACATACTCTTGATATCGACTTGATTTGATATTTTACGCACTGCAGTCACACAGTCTACCAGTCAGACACAAACGTACGCATGCACGGGTTTGTTGTAAATAACGTTCACACTATCCCATAGAGGGCACTGTTTACTCACAAAATGATAAGAATTTTGTGGCTGGATCTGTATAGCGTCATTCGTGATCATTCAAAACGTGTCAAATGAAGAGGCAGGACCAGACTCACCAGTCCAGCTGAGTCCCAGGTGGTCGGCCACGATGGCCATCCGTAGGTCTGTCCGTTCGCACGGACTCTGAGGACCTGGAGGGAGGAGAGAAGGTGTAAGTCTACTCAGCCTGACATCCTCTGCAGACTGAAATAGTAGTTAAACAAGAAACGTTCCTTTTCTGGCCAAACTTGGGTTGTAGTTTTTATATTTTTTCAAATGGGGTAGAAATATCGTAAATGTCTTGTGTCCTGTCCTCTGTTGTGTTTGATGATATTTATTAGTATGCCCGATGACTAGCACCGAGTGTAGATGCTGCGTTAAAGACCTTCCCAAAATGGCAAGAAAAGGAATGAGAGACTAAACACATTATGGCAGACTAGAGTGTGTTAATATCGACAGTGGTGCTCTGTGAACGTTTGTGAATATGTATCCTCTAAGCAGGCAGTAACTGTCATAAGAACCAAAACAAAACCAAAACAAAAGAATGAGTTAAAAAACATGGGGTAGATTCCTGTACTCTCAGGTTGCTACAGTGGATTTACAGGTTCTAGATGAGAGATGACTTGACATGCGGTACGACCTCTTTGTACTTGCTGACACTTATGAGCTCGGTGACACAACTGGACCATGGAACTAAAAACAAGACTTAGAATTGCTCTGATTTGTTCAGTAGCCACCCTGCACAGAAAGACAGACAGACAGACTCTGGAGTCGTCAACAGGAGACCGGCTGTGCCAGTGCCCCAGTCACTACTCTGGCATGCTGGTACGATTGGGGGGGGAGGAGGGAGGGGTCGGGGGGGGTGGGAGTAAGGGGTGGGTAGGGGGGAGAAATAGAGTCTGACGAAGACAGTACAGTTCACAGTACAGAGATGACAAATGACATTTAAAAATGACAGCTACTGTTTGAAGAGAATAATACAGAAAAAAACACTCCACAGGCAATCAATCACAACGACGTCATGCAACTAAAGGAATTTTTGAACAAGTGTGAAAGTTTTACAAACTAGGCTTGATCTCCGCGACGGGGGGCGCCCGAGGCGCCGCACCCTGACTGCCCTCCTTCCCACCAGTCCGCCTACTCCTCCTGCTCCTCTCACTGCCGGAGGCCCTGTCCACCTTTGCCCTTAAGGCCCCGGCCCCAGCCTCAGCCCTCGAGCCTCTACCAGACCTGGATGAGCGGGAGGGCTGGGAAGAGGCGTCCGACAGAGAGGTGCTCCGGGAGGTGCTGTCTTCCTCCGACTGTTCTGTTTTTTTCTCCTCGTCTGACAGACGGTCGGCCAGCTTTAGCGTTTCCCCGCTAATCCCTTTAAAGTACTCGATGGTGCGCTTACATATCTCACTAGGGTTATCCCTGCCCCCTGACATCTCACCTGTGACGCTGACTTGTGGTCTGTCTTTCAGTGGCAGCCTGGAGGGCAGCTGAATGGCTACTCTGCCTGACCCTCCCCTCGCAGACTGAGGCGTGACCTGGACTGATATAGGAGAGCTGCTGGCACCGCTTCGTTTAACATCTTTGATTGGTATTCTAGACCTCGGCTCCACCTTGGCTACAGCAGGTTCTGGTCTCTTCCTGACCTCTGCCCTCACCATTTGTCTAGGCTTTTGCTTCCCTATGGCTGTGCCCTGCGTGTGAAACGACCATCCTGACGCTTTGACTGGTAGTCTAGACTTGGGCTGCCTCACGTCTGCCTCCTGACCAGCTTCGGTCTTTCTCTGCTCACTCTGACCACTACCACTGTCTCTATCTGCCGAGTCCCTGCAGAACAAGGTTTCGATCCTGCTGGCTTTCTGAAGGGTGGGCTCGGAGGACGACTGCAAGTTAAACACAACACTACCACACTGGATATAGTTAGCCTGGACGCTAGAAGACTCTAGGTTATTGTTGTTATTGCAGTTCTCTGCAGGGTAATCTCTTGTGTCCGACATCTTTGGGTCTGCGTGTCTGCTGGTCTTATTCTCCCCCAGCTGACTATTTATACTATCGTACTCTGGCATGAGACTCTCCGTCAGCTCCGCTTTACCATCTGGGAGCTCCCCAGTGTCTTTTTTCACAGTTATGGAGACTGCTATGCCCATCTTAATGGGGGTGCGTAATTTGGGGTCAACTTTAGAGGCCGTGATCGTGCATGAAGAGGTGGTCTCGGCTATTGGGTCACCAGAGAGGACATCAGGACAGCCGGTACCACTGTCAGTCTGTGCAGGGCTGCACTTTGCTGGTGTGCTGTCTGTGGTGTCTACCGTCACCTCGCCCGCCCTCTCCCCTGTTTTTGACTGAGAGGTAGCTACTACCCCCGGGCTCTGGCCCCCTTTTCCCTTGTCCCCTGATTTCCCATCAGAGGAATGCTCACCAATCTGAAAAAACTGAAGCCTCTCTTCAACAAAGTCCCGCTTGCTCATGTCAATTGCACCACTGCGGGTCATCTCAAACATCTTCCCCTCGTGGAAGGGAAAGGGGTTAGGCTCGCTCGTAGGAGTGCTCTCGTCAGTAGGGGTTCGAGCGGGGGTCGTGTCTGGTGTGGTGGCCTGAGACTTGTCCTCCACCGATAGGCCGAAAGGTTTAGGATCCTCATCTTTTGCTTTGGTTTCGTAAACTCCATCCTCTGATCCTTTGGTGGACCAAGGGTCAAAGTCTAAGCCTTTGGTGGCCACGGTTTTGAAGGTGGAGTTGAGCTCCTCTTCTAGTTGGTACCCAAAGTAGTTCTCCGTTTGAGTGAGTCTGTCAGGATGTCTTCCCTCCAAAGTGTAATCCCTTTCCTCGTTCTCGTTGTTTTCTGAGCTTTTCGACTTTGCGTTTTCTCCCCCGCCTTCTTCGCACGGCGTTTTCTCCTCCTCTATGACCTCCAGCTTTGACTGGTTGAAGGAGCGGTCTGTGTTTTTACCGTCCATGGATAGGCTGGAGCTTTTGGGGTCTTGTTCACTCATCCCGTCATCCTCATCCTGAAGGTCGTACCCATCGAGGGAGTCTATCTCGGTGGCGTCCGTGTCATGGGAAAACTCGGCGGTGGTTGCTATGGAGCAGTCAGTGATTGACTGGTCGTTGCCGTTTTGCTCAAAGTCCACATCTTCTCCCTTCACGACGCCATTGACGGCGGACTCCTTTTGAGTCCCGTTCTTTTCAGACTTTTTGGCCTTCAGACGCTTCTCTCCTTCTTCCTTCATCTTAAAGGTGTACTTTTTCGGCGGGATGGGATGAAAGACGGACTCGTCATCGCTGGAGTCACTGTCGTCAGCTCCAGGGGGCACGGGGGAGGGAGGCTGAACCCGGATGATGGGCTCAGCCAGGAGGTGTCTGTCATGCTCCTCTTGAAGGTTCACCTCCATCATCTCCGTCTCGGCCTCTGAGGAAGCGCACGACCCCCTCTTCTCAGGGTCGGAATGTTCCGCTTCGAGGGGTGGAGGTGGAGGGAACTCGATGTACGCCACCCTTTTCTCTTTGGTTCGTTTCCCCGACTCCTGTTTTTTATTCGGGGGTTCTGATGAGACCGGCTTGGCTTTTTCCTGGGGAGACTCCTTGTATATGAAGGTCTTTCCGTCCTCTTCCTCTGACTCTTCGGGGATCGGGCTTGGCATACCGGGCATGAACCCTATGACGGAGTCGGGCATCCTAGAGGCCATGCTCACCTCCTCTGAGCTGGGAGTCTCTGGAGTGACGGGGCTTTTGCCAGAGCTGTCCATGAACGTAACCTGCTCTAGTGTGTCGTCCTCTGGACTACCCTGAGGAGACGCTGGCTGTTGTTTGACAGAGTAGAACCCCCCTCGAGTCTCGTGTACTGTCCTGCTCTCGTGACTCACTATCTTCTTGTAGGTTCCACGCTCCCCAGTAGTGGTTTCTTTTTCATACTGCTTGCCTACTTGGATGCTAACATAAACTGGCAGTGGCTTAATGTCTTTGAAACCCTCGGTCAAAACAACTGGAGTTACTTGGTCCAAGTACTCTACTTGGTCGCTATCAACACCATTACACACTACACTACTTAATGAATCTGTGGATTTTCCTATGGATGACACATTAGTAGATTTGATGGCTTCGGAGCCACTGTGTAACCTATTTCTAGCTAAAGTAGGTATATGTGACCCTGCCCTATCACCCAGTTTAACAGAGGGATCTAGCTTTAATGAGGTGGACTGATGATTCTCTAAGAAACCAGAGGGAATTCTAACAGGAATTTGTGATTCCGAGTTTTTTTTTAGACTAACAATGCGTCCATCAGAACTACTTGGGCTTTCTCTGACCACCAGCTCAGTGTATATAATTTTCTGGGTGGTCTCCTCTTTACTGGACATCCCTTCTTTGAAACACTGCTCCCTCAGTGATTCAGCTCCATTTCCTTCCTTTACTGTATCAGGAACTAGGATGTGAGACAGCTTTGTCGGTTGGGATTTGTAGTTCCCATTTCCCTGACTCTCACAAGTCTTTAATATATTGATCTCTTCCTGTTCCTTTCCATTCGTAGTATGCTTAGGGGAGGATGACGTGTACCTATTACCACTGGGAGTCTGTCCTCTGGAGTCACTGTCTAAACCTCTCCTCTGGATTCCTGGGCTGTCTGGCATTTGGGGAAGGTTTGAGCCAGCAAAAACCTGGTACGCCGGTAGTTTACTTTCCTGCAGTTTTCTCACAGGGGGGTTTGAATTTTGCCCCCATTTGGGATTATTGTCTTGTTTCTGAGCCTCTTGCTCAAATTTGAGCCTCACAGCACTGACTTTAGAGGATGACATTTGAAAAGGTTTAGGGGCCTCACCTGTACTTCCCTGTGAGGTGTTATCTCCCTGTTTGCTTTTGTCGCCATCATCGTACTGCAGTAGGACTCTCCTCTCTGGGCTGCTGGGTAAGCTGGCACATTTCCTATCGTTTGTGCCAAACCTGTCTCTAAACCTGTCTCGGCTCCAGTCCTCGCCACTGTTCCTATAAGTTGATCTTTCAGGACTGCTATGAGTAGAGCTAGGCCCAGAACGTGTTTCCCGGAAGTCCGGCCTGCGAGATTTCTTCTCGGGAGAGGACAGCTCGTCGTTAAGTTTCTCGGTCTTATCACGGAAAAACTGAGACACTTCACTCAACTTCTCCTCCGCCTCTTTGACTGTCCTGTCTACCCTGTCTTCGTAAATTATCTTCTCTCTGTTCTTAACCTGTCTGTCATCTGTAACTCGCATCCAAACCGATTGTTTTGGACTACCTGGCTCGGAAGAATATTGTAACAGCGTTAGCTTGTCATAGTTATCATCTGAATTGGACATTCTGCCAGATTTGTCTGACATATTCTTTGATGACCTCAACACGTACTCTGTCCTGGGCCCTCCAGACCTACAGTCACTGTGACTGCTCCTATCAGGGGAGTGGAAACGAGACCTGTCTCTCAGGTACTCCTCTGTGTCAGAGTGAGAGGACTCGAGCTGCTCAGAGAGCAGCATCTTCTCCGCATAGTTGTACGATTCTCCACGTAGCTCTGACGATTCGTCGTCGTTGTACTCTACAGACTGCTGGCTCAGGAGCCGGAGAGTTTTGTAGGAGTCGTCAGCCATGAGTTGTGCAGAGCTGGGCCGGCTGTCCTCCTCCTGTGTCATGGGTGTGTGTACTCTGGAGGACTCGAGGTAACAGGGCAGTGACTCTTCTGGCTCCTCATGTTCATGCCGGGGGCCACAGTCCAAGTCCCCTCTGTGAGTCAGCTCCCTCATCCCGCCGGCGTTTCCTTGGTAGATGTACATCTCTTTCTCCGGGTGATTACTCGTCTCCCGGATGATGACTTCGGTCGGTTCTGTTTTATTTCCCTTTTCGATGTGCACTTCGATTATCCTTTCAACTTTGGGTTTTGAGTTCATGTCCTCGAGGACCCTTTGGGAGGATTCCTCGTTTCCTCCTTTGTGTTCAAACAGTCCGGCGAGTTCTCGGGAGGGATCCCTACCTGACTGGAACGCTTTCATGATGTCATGAACAGACATAGTTTCCTCACACCTCTCTGACGTCGCCTCTTTGCTAGGGGGTTTGTGGTAGACCATGCGTGTCGTGGTGGTGATGTGAGTTTCCTCTTTCACTCGCATGCCTTTGCCCATGTTGTCTTCCTCGGGACTGACTTTCATTTGAAAGCATTTGTTTTGATCGGGTGTGGATGAGTTCAGGTTCAGATGCACTTTAGGCTCTGAATCTATGTACCTAACTGCCCTAGAATCTTCTATCCCTGGCTGTTTGTTGTCCTCTGGGGACTCATAGCTCCTAATGACATGGACTACCTCAGTCCTAGTCTCAGTGATCACTGGTGGAATGTCTTGGAAGAGTGCTTTTGGGCCCATGCCTTCTGCACTTTGAGGGGCAGAGGGGGTTCGCTCACTCCTGGTCTCGAACCCGCTGTCAGAGAGAGGGCTTTTGTCCTGATCGTGCAAGATGTCGTCTGGGGAGTCAAGGACGACATCGGGGCCGAACAGCACGTCTGCCAGTTTACAGAGCTCTTTTTCAGAAGCAGAAGAGCGCATGTTGATAGGTGGCATTTTGAGCTTGTGTTCCTGCACGGCAACGGCAGGTTTCAACACTCGTTTCTGTTTTTCTTCTCCGTCTCTCCTACCCTCCTCACTTCTATGCTTTAAATCTTTTCCTAGACTAAATTCTCTGTCTGGTAGAGTCTTTGCTTTGATTTGCGGTACTACGGTTTCGTATCTCGGAGGATAACTCCAGTTGCTAGCGGGCGGATCTGCTGGCAATCTTGAGAACTGTGCCTCCTCCAGGGCAGACTTGGTGAGGGCTGCCTTGCCATCCTTGACTGTATCCTTAGTCAGTATCTCACTCACTTTCACTAAATCCTGTTTCACCTTCTCTACGATCCTAAATGGCTCCTCATCCTCTATTTTTGCCTCTTTGGGAGAGTCTGACTGGAAGCCTTTTGAGGCAGAATTTGTTTCTGTTTGCAAGATGGCCGACATACGTATCAAGTCCTCTTTCATCTCTGCCACGTCCTTAAGTATTTCTTGGCTGGACGACAGTGGGGATGATGTGGTGGATTTGAGGGCAGCTGGGGACATAAACAAGGGGGATTTGACGGGTGAGAGAGTTCTGGCAAAGGACGACTGCGCTTGAACGTTAGCCTCAGGGAGGGTTGTCTTCCGGGGGGATAAGAGGGCAGCTGCTGACTTAGAGACCTCAGGGAGCTTTTTAAACTGGGGCTCTGGCAGCACATTCATAACTGAGTAGACCGGCACAGTCATGGTGTTGGATGTGACAGTGGTGGTGGAGTTGGGGGGCGACCTCAGAGAGGCATAGAGGGAACTGGAGGCCGAAGATCTCATGGACTGGTAGGACGAGGATGCGGAGGAGGACAAGGATTTGAGGGTCCCGTACCCCACGGAGCAGGAGTTGAACGTTTTCTCGACCTCCTCGAAAGCGGCGTTTACGCTGGTTGTGGCCGCGTTGGTGGTGGCTTGTATCCGCTCCTGGAGGCTGCTGGGGAGCAGGGATGTTGGGGAGGAGGAGCGGTACTTTGTGGGGGAAACCGTTCCGTTTATCAAAGCTGCGGCGCTGGGGGGCGGGTTGGACTTAATGGGCGAGGAGAGGGACGAAAACAGACCCCTCGATGGGCTTGAAGGGTCTGCTCCGGAGCGTACAGAGGAGAGGCCGGGGACCGTTTTTATGGGGGAAGAGGAAGAGTTGGAGGCTGCACCAGAGCCCACAATGACAGCTTTGTATGGCAGAGTCGAGTTGTACATGTTCAGGGAGGACTTGGGGGAGGCAGGTGGGGTCATGGCGATGGACGATCTCTCCAGTAGAGCCGCTCCCCCTCCGGTGGTGATAGGAGAGGTCCTAGCCGACAGCGCTGCCAGGCCCTTTACCGACATGGGATCTGGGGCACTTTTGCCAGGTGAATACAGGAGGGTGGGGGTGACCTGAACTGGGTACTGGGCCTGCTGAACTACAGTCTTGATGGGGGATGAGATGGTTCTGTAGGACCGGATGGGGGAGGCTATGTCGCTAACTGACTTGGCCGGGGATCCTCCCAAGTTGGATTTGATGGGCGAGGCTGAGGTGATGGACCAGACGGACTTCAGTGGAGAGGCAGAGGGCGTGTTGGATGAAGAGCTGGTGGGGGAACCGAACCCAGACCTGGCTTGCCCAGGGACGGCGACAGGAACAGCCGACCACGCCTGATAAGATCGCGTTGAAAAGACAGGTTTGTAAGCGTAGCCAGTAGGCTGTGTTCTCGGCGAACTCCGATCGGTTGTTTCTTGGATAAGCAAATTTAACATAAATTTAAACGTAAAGTAACGGAAGAGAAACAGAAAAACCAGAAAGAGAGAAAGAGTTGAGTCAGTTAGTACAACATTGATCAAAGCAGTAAGATTATACACTGGTGATGTTGTGAGAGGTAGTAACTATCTACACGTAGATAATATGGCGATGTGATGGTTGAAGGTCGACGATCTGTCACACGATTAAGAAGGTACCAGATGACACAAAATGAAGCATAATGCAGCAACAGAAATGCTTGAGTTAATGATGGAGAAGGGGAAAATGGCACAAGCAACAAAACGACAACCAATCATTCTTCTTGACTTATGATGTGCTTCATCCATTTGCCTCTCTGCTACAGTGCCTTTTACATGTTTGGTTATTTTATATTTTATGTTTTGTTCCGGTGTATTTTTGAACAAAAAATTCCCCCTAAATCCTATTGACTTTAATTTAGGTACAAATACAGGTTTGGTTTTCAACAAAAGAGCAGTGTTACAGTGGAGTACAGTACATCCAGCAAACTCATTATCTCCTTGAAACAAAAGCACAAGCACAAAGCCAATAAGAGTGAGAATAACTTTAGATAAAAATAAAAAACAAATAAAAATAAATCATCCAAAACAACTTTATTTAAGATGTGTTTGGAAAGGTATAAATGTCGCAATGAGAGCTGTTTTTGGGTCGACACGTGTACAATGAGACAACAAAAACACAGGGGACAAGGAAACGACGACACTTGAAAGACTTGAAAATGGGGGAAGGTGGGCGGAGCTTAGGCACTAAACCATGCAGGTGTGTCGTTCTGGACGAGTTTGAATAATGACGTTTTCATGGTGAAAATACACAGTGTTCTCATGTATGTATATCTACGCTATGGATGTATGAATCAAACACTGTACAAAAGCTACATCTGATATGACTGATAAACTTTATTGACATCTCGAACCAACTGATGTATTCATGAAAGTGAAAGTGTTAGACTCACTCGCCGCAGGGTCGGTCAGATAGCTGTAGCGCTTACGCAAAGCTAAGGAGGCAAAGGTATGACGTCGGTCTGGCTTTTCAGTCTGTAACAAACAAAAAACAACAAAAGATGTATAAAACATAAATAAATATAGGCTGAGGTTGTGTGTGCTGTATCTCTATAACTTCCACTCGATTTAAAATGTTTCATTTTGTGCTTTTGAAAAACTTTCAAGATGCCTCGTGCATTGTGGTCAATGGCTGGTTAATTAATGCGAATTCTCTGATGCGGTGTCCATGTTTCAGGTAGACATATCGTCTGTAGCACTGTGTATGACAGTACTGTGAAGTCAGAAGATTATATATTCATGCACACGTCTGAGTCGCCGTGGGATCTTGGTGGCTTGGTAGTGTATTTTTCACAACTTTGTATATAGAGCAACACACGCAAGTACTCCAATAAGAGTTTTACAGATGACTTTTGTCACCAGATCCGTCTTAAAATAGGGTGGAGAAGGGATGGAGTTTACTACTGTTCCACTGAACACATATGGAACAAAAGATATAGATGGAAAAACAAGCTGGGGGGTGTGAAACACATCGCTCCACTAGGCTTGGGATGAGGTCAATAGTAATGACATCCGTAAATCCGGGTAAAACCGTCAACCTGACGTCATGCAACGTGACGCGACTTCTCACCAATAATTTAGCTACTCGCAGTAGTTAGCTACCCTGACAATAAAAAAAGAAAAAAAAGATCCATCACCATGCAAGATGATTAGTCTGTAGCTGCTGGGGTTTGCGATTAAAGCAACAGAAACAACAACATTAAGGAAGCAGTGCATGCCATGATGAAGGGTCATCTGTTTACCTCATCGTCAGGATCAGACTCCATGTCCTGGTGGTTCCCATGATGCATTGCGGTAGAGGAGAAAGATGGTGGGATGGGCAGCCGGAGGGTTTGGTGGGTGGAAATAAAAACCAGGAAATGAGAATGGTGCAGTTGAGCTAAAACCACATGGGCTCGGGAAAAGCCATGGAATTGTGTCAACAAAAATCCGAATGCCCAGCAGGGTAGCACAGCGCACAGCAACTACATTCTACGGAGTTTCTTCACGAAAACTGTTCATAATCGCACAGAACCCCCCCCCCCTCGCCCTCACATCAAAACAAAGAAAAGTGCCAATGTAATGTTGTAGTACTCTAAAGTAAATGGGTACGATACAATTAGGACTGAATGCGTGTTTGGAAGGAACCTGTCATTGGTTTTGGACAGTACAAATAAAAGACACAGGTAGCAGCTTTTCTAAAGTAAGTAGAAGTTTAAACTTGTCTTCCTGACTTTAACTTCTCTCTTATCAAACCCATTCATTTACATGAAGATGACATGACATGGTCTTGAGGGGACACCATTCAAATATGGATCCTACCTTCTTATGAGTTGGCAGTGTGATATTCAGATTGCATATGGCGGTCTGTGCAAGACCTTTAGTGGATTTCGGCTCATTCAGGAAAGAAAGACGCCCACAGGGTTCTTGGCCCATGTCTCTGACCTAAAAAGATGATTCATTATGCATTCATTTACAAAAACACAAACATTTGTGACTGAGTCTATTTATTGGTGTCATATTTTTAGTTTTTGCTATTTCAGCATGTTTGAGGGACCATAGTTCATTGGCATGACTCCATAACTAAAAGACAGTTTGATTCCTTTTACATCCAGTACACGATATGAGAGAATACAAGATGGTACCTTCACGTTAAATGGAAGACGGTTTTCCTTGAAGGAGTAGAAGTTGAAAATCAACTGCTGTCCACTCTTGGTTAGGGGAGTCAGATTGCCATAGCAATCCACAAAGATAGGCTTGCCCTCCAAGACCTGAAACAACATCATAACAAAAGTGCGGTCAGAAACCAAGCGAAGGGTCGTTCGTCTACAGTTCTGTGCAAGAACACCCCCTACACACACACACACACACACTCTTAGGTTAGTATACGTTTATAAGGTTAGTATAGGTTATTACATGTTTTAGAGGTTCAGTATACTGTATTGAATATTGTATATTATTTGTATATTTAGGAGGTTTACTATATTTAGCTTATCATAGATGGAATCTATGTTCTGTGTACTTATGCCAGGTTGCTTTGTGTTGTCTTATCCTAAGAATTTCAGTGCCCAGTCTGACCTTGTGTTGTTCTGTGCATCTGACAATAAAAGATTTGAAGTTGAACACACAGTGTAGCCCAGGCTCACCTCAATATCCTTGCTCCTGGCCACCTCCTCAAAGTTCTCCTGCTGCTCCAGGGTCTTGTCTACCTTGTCGTCCGTCATGCAGAAGCAGCGCAGACGCGACTCCACAGGATCGTTCATCTTGGCAAACACCACGAACTTGGCCAGATACGGCACGCAGATCAGCTCCCGGTATAGCTGAGAGGCCAGGCTGACCGTCTCAGGAATCTGGTGGCAGTCTGCGAGCCAGAACCTGGAGAGGACGGGCACGGAGCGGAGGAGCGGGGAACCTCAAATCAATCTACTCTGTTCGGAAGTTAGCTAGAGAGTTGAGGGCTCATCTTGGATGGTTTAATGTATAAATATGATGCACGATTACGCCAACACATCCCTCATTTTCTCTTTTGGTGAGTGGGGCGTCGCTGGCATCTGCATCGTTTGACTTTATCATCTGTCTTAGAGTGACTGATGTAACGTACACTTGGAAAATCCAAACACCGCGTAATGGCTATCATACCTCGTCTGAACTCTCCAGACTTTAATATTTCCAAATTCCATCTACGGCTTGATTGAATCACAGGCACATTCTGCGACCTCAATCATTTATGGTCTGAAGATCTAATCATATACACTTTGTGACATTGAGAGGAGAACAGAGGCACATGACAGGACTGAGATAATCTAATTGTAATAACACCAAGGACTGCCCTGTTCATATCCGGCTCTACAGCGTCCACATGACTCAATTTAATTAGGACAGGCGTGACTCTGCTTACAGTAACCGACTGGTGTGAAAAGAAACTCTTTAAAAGATTCTAAGGTTCTAGATTCTAAATATTCTAAGGTTCTAGATTCTAAAGATTCTAAGGTTCTTGATTCTAAGATTCTAAAGATTCTAAGGCTTCGGTCACTTGGGATGTGTTGACGTGTTTTAAGTCAAGCCACAGAAGCATGTTACGTAGTTGGCTGTGTGTTCATTGTGCTTGTGCTTGAGAGAGGAAGAAAGAGAGAGGCAGAAAGAGATAGGCAGAAAGAGAGAGCCAGAAAGAGAAAGGCAGAAAGAGAGAGGCAGAAAGAGAAAGAGAGAGGCAGAGAGAGAGAGGCAGAAAGAGAGAGCCAGAAAGAGAAAGGCAGAAAGAGAGAGGCAGAAAGAGAGAGCCAGAAAAAAGAGAGGATGAGATCCAGGTGTGTGTGTGTGAAAGTGGCCTTACCTGGCCGATACGTTGGTGGTGAAGGAGACACAGTCGGTGACGAAGGACAGCGGCGTGGTCCCTGTGATGTCCTCCCATTGAGCAGGAGAAGTCCCTCCTGGACAGAAAAACAACAATGAGTGTGTGTGTGTGTGTGTGTGTGTGTGGGGAGGTAATGATGTCACACAGTCGTGAATCCCTGCTCCACCCGTTTCAAACCCTGGGTCTTCATCATTCCTCAGTGCCTTTAAAACCAAACCGGAGAAGAGATCTAACAACTGGAAGCAACATTAAAACATCCATGTAGAAGACAGAAATCCCAACGTCCATATCTGTTTCATTAGCTTTACTAACAACACTGGGGAATTTGTTTGATGAACTGTGCGGTGGATATAAAAAAGATCAGTGAGTAAATGTGTAAATGATTGGAAAAATACATTTAACTGTGAAAATATCCCTTTAATCCTCATGAACTGGACTTGCCTGTGATGCTGCAGAGGAGCCGCAGGCAGGGGGTGGAGTCTCCACGGTGACTGACAGGGTGACCCTCTGCAGAGCGGGGTGGGACTGGGATCGTCATGGTGATGGGCTTGTGGAACTTTCTCCTCCTGGGCTCCACGGTAACGATAGGGCTGAAGGTTGCTCTGTTGCCGAGGACAGACCGCACCATCTCATCTGGGACGGGCTGGGCCTTGGAGGGAGGAAGACAGGAGATGAATATCCCCTCCTTCATTCACTTTTAAGTCCATCCTTTATGACCAATCTTTTACAAGAAAGGTAAACAATGTTCGCCAGAAAAAACCTAGCTGACATATAATCTCCCGATGTGATGTTTTGATCAAAATCTTCCTCAGAAATCCTAAAGAACATACCATAACGAATTAACTTATTTCTAACACTCTAAAGGTATTACAGGTAAAGTATACAACTATTGCGGAAAAATAATGAAAGAACTTGATCTGGATGCTTCAGGTCAGACACACTTGGTAAAGGTATTACAGACCTGCAGGCCGACGCGGATCTTTTTGGTGAGCGCCCCCTGTGGGAAGGAGGCCTGCACCATGGGCACGGTCATGCTGGACAGCATTCCCCCCTCGGGACCCATGTGGTTGCTCTCCTGCTTGATCCTGGACACCACCGCAAAGTACTGTGGGAAATCCCTGGTGGTAATGCGGCAGATCCTCTTCTTCTCCAGCTCGATGGGACTGTCCAACTCTGACGGACCACAAGATTAATGACCATTTATCCAGATGTGTCCGTGTTCGGTTTTGTCATTTTGTTTAATGCGCAGACGCAACTTGTTTGATTCAAAAGCTGAAATATAATACTGAAGGGTAGTATGATGGCTTCTTGTACTGAGTGAAGACTAGGGGTGTAACGATACACTCAGCTCACAATACAATACGTATCTTGATACTGGGTGTACGATACAATACGTATCACGATACTGGGTGTACGATACAATACGTATCACGATACTGGGTGTACGATACAATACGTATCACGATATTTTGAACAACATTTTAAATGAAACTGAAATTAAATTAACAGATTTATTTCCAAAACATTAAACATTTTTAATAATTTTGTATGTTGTACATACAATTTTGTTAACTCAGTTCAAGCAATTTCTGTGAATGCAAGCATGACGCAGGTGCAGAGTAGGTCGCATGCTGGTAGCTCAACCAATAGGATCAAACGGATGTCATATTGTAAGAAATATTGCCATAACTCTACGATACATGTTGTAAAATATTTGTATTGCGATATATTGTTCCACAATATCTTGTTACACCCCAGTGAAGACACATCTTCAACCCCGATTGAAAATTCAGGAGGAGCCTCCCTCCTATGACGGAGGTGCCCGTGTGGAGACCTACCCTCGTCCATCCCACTGAGCATGTCCAGAAGGTCCTGCTGGCGATAGTCAGACTGATGTTCCTTCCACGTGTCCCCGTTGTCGCTCCGCAGCACAATCAGCTCCCTCTCCCGGTCCCTCATGGAGCCAAAGTGGGGAATCTCCACGATCACAGGGCTGGAACAGAACAGCTCACGGTTCATGTATCCAAGTCTTGAATATAATAGTTTTATTAAAGATTCAATGTTTTTAGGAGGACTTCAAATAAGCCCTCTGGACTTATTTCCTCTTCCTGCACAATGAACATAATTATCTTTATTTTGTATTATTTTATCGTAACTACACAATTGCCAGGCCTTGGATGTCGAAGCGAGAACTCTCTAAGAGACTCCTGGTGTGAGCATGGTCATGTGACTAGCACCTCTACCAGGAGGGGCTACAGATGTCGGCACCTACCCCAGGAACTGAGCCCCGGCTGGGCCCACCTCCACCAGCCGGCTGACCAGGCCCTCTCCCTCCACCATGGGCGGAGGGTAAGCCAGCTTGTGCCTCTTGGCCAGGCGGCAGGTGATTCGCGTGGGCGCGGTGCACTTCCTGGGAGGGATGATGATGCGCATGCCGTTGTGTCGGCTCCCCCTCATGGACCCCCCACGGGCGTCCACCATGAAGCTCACCAGGAACCTGCCGGTGCACAAAGACACGCGGGTCACGCCGGGGAGAGGCGGAGGAGGGGAGAGAGAGAGAGAAGCCATTTCACGGATACAAGAGAGGAGAGACGGTTCCCATGCTGTGACCACCGAACACCCAAACACTCCGATTAAAGAGAGAGAAGTGAAGTGGGGGGAGAAGGGAGAGAGAGAAGAGGACAGGAAGTGAAGAAGAGAAACGAGAGTGGGAGAAGGGGTGGTGTTTCGAGTTCTCAAACCTGGCAGTTGTCGCCTCTGACCTCTAAGAGAGCTTGGACACTTGGATAACAACTGAAGCTGAACTCCCAGGCGTGAAGCCCTTGGTTTTTCAGATAAAAACACTGAAACTCAAAGGTGAGACACCTGCCAAGGTTGATGGCTCTGAAGCAGTGGTCAGTGATCATTATTAAACACCTCCACAAAGGTTTCACCCCAGGTAGAAACTCATATTCATTCAAAAACGAGTGGGTGTGTTTAATATGACTTGTTAAACTCGACAAAATAAAACGTTTGGGCACCCTGTTAACGGTGGACTATTTACCAGGGATGTAGTGAGGCGTGAACGCCGGTCGTCAGTGACGCAGCTTTGTTAAGTGTCAACACTTGTCTTTCAAACCCTCTTCTTCACCTCATGTCTTGTCATCTTATCTCTTACCACTACATCCCTGCTATTAAGAATTAGTAACAAAAACAAGGGCTGTGACATTGAAGTGCCTTGTAATGTATACAAGCTATAATAAAACATTTCTGTAATCGTTTCATAATATATCTTTGCTGAACACAGCGTTGCATAACACTAGATTAGGATGTTCTACGTTCCCTCTGAATGTTGATTGAAGGTGCTGAATCGCTGCTGCGCGGGACAACCTGTCCTAAAGCACATGGAATGTTCTGTTCTTCGAGGGTAAGTGGTGCGTTTAACTCTCCACGGAAAACCTTATTTGACTTTGCCTGGCCTCATCTGTGTGTCGTCGGGTACAGAGCTGCTCTTTGGGGAGGGAGTGAGCTGAGGGGATCGGTTCTATATGTGCAGTGAGATGGCACCTTGGTGAGAGGAACCCAAACACACGTCTACAACTACACCAAAGTACTCGGCAGTGGATGAGACACCAGACCAGACACCAGACGGACGGGACGAGCACAGGGAGAGAGACAGAGAGAGTGAGAGAGAGGGGGAGAGAGAGAGGGAGGGAGGGAGGGAGGGAGGGAGGGAGGGAGGGAGAGGGAGACCGAGAGAGAGAGAGAGAGACTGAGAGAGAGAGACAGAGAGAGAGAGACCGAGAGAAAGAGAGAGGGAGGGAGGGAGAGAGAGAGGGAGAGAGGGAGGGAGAGAGAGAGGGATAGAGAAGGCGAGAGAGAGGGAGAGAGAGGGAGGGGGAGATGGAGGGAGAGAAAGATAGGGAGAGAGGGAGAGAGAGTGAGGGAGAGAGAGGGAGACAGGGAGACAGGGAAGTTGAACTGTGACATCAGTGTGACATCAGTGGGACACAATCATCACCTGGAGTCATATTGAGGGAGCGGGGAGGACAAGCTGCAAATAAAGAACCAAAACAACGCAGGAGGCAAAACAAAGAAGAAGAAAAAAAAGAACTAGATTTAGTATCACAGCACAATCAATGTGTTTTCTAAGGATCTGCTTTGATGCATTTTTCCATGTAGGACATAAAGAGATGGAAATAAAGGGAAACAGAAAACATGACGGGTCTGGAGGTGGAGGAGGGCATCAACTATCTATGACCTACACAACCAACACAAAAAAGGAACACAGAACCAAACAGGATGGCTTCATACAGTCTCTACTCTCCTTTATCAATTGACGCGATTCATATGGCACTATGCAAAAACGATCTGGCTCATTTGAATTCAGAAGAGATACATTTTATGATGATGCCATTATCCTGTATTCAAACTAGAGCCAACTTAGAAGCAGAAAGAAGATAAACATGCCACATAGCCAAATCCTCCACCTAAACCCTGTCAGAGACCATCACACATCATTCCTAGAACTCCTGTCAAGCTACACGAGTGTAAAGAAGCACATCCTAAATGTGGCAGTGAGAGCATATTTTCTCCAGGATGACGAGACTCCCCCCCCCAATCCATGCGACGCACCACTGTGCTATCGCACCCAGGAGTGCAGCTAATACCTCATTATAGTCCATCACTGCAGTACACTCCTGATGGCTGGTTAGCTGGTGAGGACCTTCATTAATACTGTATCTAAAATGGAGTCTGCAAAGTAGATCATTCTCTCTGGAGGTGAAGCTGCCTCCGGGCACTGATCTGGATTCAGTTTAGCTTCCCATACATCCTAGCCATAAACACCCGTGGGAAACACTGTAAACTGACCTGAGGTAAGTGTTTAGAGGAGAGGAAGGAGTTTGGAGCTCTTACCCTGAGTGGACGGGGCTGGACACGGCGTTGCTGTGGTCCATAGTGTCGGGTGTCCAGCTGTAACGACGCAGACACTCCGAGTTGTGGTCCCGTGTCACTGCAAGGTGCTGTGAGGGAGGAAGAGAGGAGAGGGAGGGGAGGAGAGGGAGGGGAGGAGGAAGGGTGGCGGATGAAAGAGAAGGAGAATGGTAAAGTCTGGTAAATCATTCAGGAAGTGACAAATACTCCTAATCCTGATTATAATTTTCAGAAAATGATGATTCTTGACCTACTTGAGGAATTCACTGTAATCTAACCACATGACATACAACAGGTACAGTCATCCAGGAAAATATGTTTTGAATAATCTAGAAATAAAACGTTCTGCACAAGATGGGACACTGTGAAACCCAAACATGGCAAATGTCCAGTTGAAACAATCGTTCTGTTTGTATGAAAAATGGATCGTGGGAATTCAGGGTTACCAAGTTTGCATGGAAGAACGGATGGCTGTTTACCATACTGAGACCAGCACCCAGGAATGAAATGAGAACTTCAGAACACAAACAAACATCCAGAGACAGTGACGGGGATGGAGAACTGTGAAGACATGGCCGATGAAGAAACCGTCTGTCAAAATGTAATACCTTATTGAGAGGATCGACCAAGTAGGAAAGGTCTTTACAGACATTCTGAAGCTTTTAGAGAGAAGAGAGACGCATCAGAAACAGGACAGTGGTCTCACAGGTGAACGGTAGTTGAGAGGACCATGTCATCATCAGAAAAGGGAATATAGTAAGTGATTGTCTCTTTCAGGGATGTCCTAGTACAGGCCCTAGTTTTGTACTCAGAACTCAAAGAGTAAATAAATGGATAGAAATATAGATTATCCCATATTTTCTCTTTGTGGGAAAACCATGGCAGACAGGCAAATGCGATAATCTTACAGTATGTCAGCATAAGGTTGACATGAATATCATTGACTCTAATCTTGACTATCATGTGCTCTGATGTGTCCGAGCCTGCAGAGAACAGGAGGTTTCTGATACATCGACTTGGGCAATCAAGGAGGGAGGTACTCTATTTTAAACCTCATAAATAACATGTTCCCAGTGTTGCAATTACATACTCCTCAAGCCAAAACGTGTGTTTACGTCGCAGAGGAGGCCAGACGGCATATTTCTGCCATCTTTAGTCACAAATCTCGTGGAATGTGTTAGTTGAACTTGTGGAAACGTCACAGTGTTTACAGTACACAAAGTTATAGATCGTTTTTAGCACCACTGGAATTATGCTCTAGGATCTAGACAAACACAACAGTGTGGTTTACCCAAGAAGGCTGGAGACTATTTTGCATCACAGGCACCTAAAAAGGCTTGCTGAGTGTGTGATAAATGTGGCAGGTGGTACACACGCTGTATTTCTATGAGTTCAACATAAAAATAAACCCTAAACAACCCGAGTTGAACCGTAAACGACCCTGAATCTCAATAGGTGTGGAGATCAACCCATAAAAACCTGGGCCCAAATTCACTAAGAGAATCACTGATTCGGAATGAGAGAGGAACGAAAAGGACGTTTCACAAGGACACAGGGAGTTTATGAAAAAAAAAAACGAATCAACAATAGAACGAGGCAAGGGAAAGGTTGAGTCAGTGAGCGGGTGTAGAGGCAAGGTAGGAGGGCAGAGACAGGTGATGCGAGGCCGGGGAAGGAACCTACCGTGTCCTTGGTGGGAGCAAGGATCTCCTCGATCATCATGCTGTCCCTGGCGTAGGAGCTTCGGTTCAGCGTGTTGGACCTATCCGAACTGAAGGAGCGGAGGCTACATGTTACCACGCGACGCGCGACAACGAGCGTAGGCGAGCGGGACAACAGAACAAAACAAAAAGTAAAAAGAATTTGTTACAACGTGATGCGACTTTCAGGGACCTGCTGAGCAATAGGAAGGTGGTGGAGTTTGAAGGACAGAAGGAGAGCAGAGCCTCACAGCCAAATAGAGACAGACAGACAAGTGTTGTTATTCAGAGATGGAAATGAGAAAGTGAGGTCAGTCTTGTTTGTATAGGAGATAAAGGAGAAGAGGCTAACAAAGAGGGCAAGGTGTCTGGTGTGTGTTTGAGTCGTGGGGAGGGGGGGTGACACAAGCACAGATGTAAGAGTCTGACTGCGTGTCGTGTAGTGGCGGTAGATTTTAGAAACATCAAGGCTGATTCCCTTTCACCTCAGTAGTCTCTTTGATTTAGTTCAACGAGCAGGCGGCTCGAAGAAGGCCTCTCCTGTGCTCTGTCTCTCTCTCTGTCTCTCTCTCTCTGTCTCTCTCTCAATATCTCTCTCTCTCTCTGTCTGTCTCTGTCTGTCAATATCTCTCTCTCTCTCTGTCTCTCTCTCAATAGCTCTCTCTCTGTCTGTCTGTGTCTGTTAATATCTCTCTCTCTCTTTCTCTGTCTGTGTCTGTCTCTCTCTCTCACTGTGTCTTCGTTTTGCTGCAGTCTGGTGTGCACTGTAGCTGTGACGCTTGCCTGTTCTTGCAGAGATACCCTGATGAAATGCAGCAAGATAGCTGCTCTGCTCGGTTTTCCTCTTGTGTCTTTGAAACGTCCCATGCCGTTGGTAGGACTCCAACCAACGAGGGACAGCTGCACTGTGTAGGCCTAGTGTGTGTTTGTGTGTGTATTTATAGGTGTGCATTAACTGTGTATCTGTGGTGTGTGTGTGTGTTCACTGTGTGTATTTGTATGTGTGTGTTTGTGTGGCACATAGTGAGATAGAAAGGGGGGGGTGGAAAAACTGCAGAGTTCAGCGATTTTGAGAGAGGCATGCTATTCAGCACAGAGAGAAGCCCTTTATTCAGCATTGCCTTCAACCGAAGTTACCAAGCAACTCTCCATGGTCTGAATGGGGAGCACCACTCAGCCCTCTCTCTCTCTCCACGGCCCTGCTTGTGGCCCAATCAGTCCTCTTCCGTTACATTTTTAATTCCCTCTCTCCCTCACTTTCTCTCTTTTGTTTTCTTTCAACCCCCCCCGCCCTCCCCCTCCACCCACTCGGTGCTCTCTTGCCAATTCAATTCAATTTTATGTATTTTTTCTATCAATTTCTTGGAATGCTCTCATCGGAAGTCTCCTCTCCTCACACCCCTTGCGCTTCCCCTCGACCTCACTAGTTTGCGACTTCACCTCCCTCCGACACTCTCTCCTTTAATCGCTCTTTCTCCTCCAACCCTTTATTTCTCACTGTCTTGATCAATGACTGTCTTCTCCTCGTCCCTTCTCTATTCACGACACCGTTTCCCTCCGTCCAGCCCCCCGTCCTCTTTGCTTTCACGCTCCCTGTCTCGTCACAGCCTGAATTTAAGACAGAGACTGTGTCATTGAGAGAGAGAGTAAATGTTTGCCAATTTGTCAAAGAGCTCATTGTGTGATGTGCGACACTACCATCGCTGCTTTGACATTCGTCAGATAGGGCCAAGCAGCACAGTCTGTGTGTGTCTGTGTTTGAATGTGCAATTGTATGCTGTGTGTGTGTTTGTGTGTGTGTTTTTGTGTGTGTCTGTCTGTCTGTCCTCTAGCAGTCTGACTACAGGTCAGTTTGGGGTTTATTAAGTACATGACTTAAATCAACAAGACTCTGCGGCCTTGACGGCCTACTTTATGTCCTTTCTGCATTCCAGAAAAGGTCAAACTATATAGTCACAGGACGTTTTGGAAGATGAAAACTCTTCAGTTTCACAGGCTCAATTTGGGACTACAGGGAGATTGATGCAGATTAGAGTTTATGATGGTTACTTTTTGATCCCTGGAAGTTACATTGAGTGGCACAAACAAAATCGGCCACATCGACACCAAACCAAAACGAGGGTTAATCAACACAACTCAAACCAACACAACGGTTATCATCGCGTCAAAACAAAACACCATCGCCATTACATTCAAGATAATCTCCTATTCATGATTTTGGTTTAGTACTGGTTAATTGATATCCTCTGCAACATGATACAGGGTTTATCGTGGGCAGATGAGAACTAGGGTGGCACTCTGAACGAGACGGAGTTGACCCGCTTGGAATACGTTTCTACACATAAACAGAGGGCACCAAACGAGGTCCACACAGACAGCGGAGATGGAAGAGTGGGGTCAGAGGTTAGAAGGGGGTTTATGGGAAGGTTCTAGGGGGATGATGAAATAACTAGGCCTTCTGCTCTTACCTGATCCTAGGGCTAGAGTGAGCAAACCAAGTGTGCCAGAAGAGGAAAAAAAAGGAAAAGAAGAAATAGGAGGTTGAACAGCCAAGCATTTAGAAGTCTTCAAAGCAGTGCAGTGGGCTTTTATTATTATGTATTTGTTTTGACATAGATGCTTTGCTTTTGCATGGGTTGTGCTCCAAAACTGGGTTGCGGTTTGCATGGGTAGAGTACGCGTGGTGTGTTAGCATGTGTGCAGTGTGTGTGTGTGTGTCATTTGTGAGACTGTTTCCCAGTCCCAGAGCAAACCATGCAAGGCCGATGTCATAAACAGAAAGGTATGGAAATTAAAGCAATTGCTCAGCATTATACATTCATTAATCAATAGAAATAATTAAATGCTTTTATATTGCATTGCACTTACAGCCCTGCAAAGAGCCTTGTCAGCACACACAGTGGTGCACATATTCTGTCTATGAGCACTGGATAATAATAATAGTAGTTACAGAGCAATGACAGCATTCGACATATCACAGCTGAAGAGACTAACCACAACGCACTTCTTAACATGAATCCTACAAGTGACAAGACAACCAGTCACAATTCGCCAAAACAAAAAGCCGGAATGATTAAAGTCGAACCATATGAAGTATGACATACATTCTATAGTTGCGGCATACAGTTTTAAAGACAACAGGCCTGCAGTCAGAATTCCATATATTATCTGGCGTATTAAAGTCATAATCTGTAGCTTTGGAGAAGTGTCAAACAGAGGTTATGTACGGGCTGTTCCAGTGTTTGCCGTTGCTGCTGTTCTCTCTGTTTCCTGTCCTTGTTGTTGTCTTTAGCCAGTCATGCATCCCCATGCGACTGCCAGCTGTCAGGGCAACCACAATGGACAGCCAATGATGTGCTGTCGGCCACACAATACTCTCATCTAATGTGGTGATGCACTTTCACTGGGGCTTGCCAGTTTTTCCACTGGCCACTCAACTCTTATAGTCCCTTATGTTGTCTGAATTCTGGGGTGGGTAACCCACAGCGCAGTGTCCCTAACAATAACACATGCTGGGACCATAGGTGAAGAGTAGTTGTCAAAGTTGTTTACGATTTTGTCACTGACACCCTTTGAGACGAACAGAATGCTGAATCATTTTGTAAGGCTGAATCAGTACATGGCGGCCTTTCAGCGGTTTTATAGTGCTTCCATAATGTCCGGTGAGGGAAAGTTTAAACCTCCTTTTTGTTTTTTGAGATTTACCTAAACTGCACAAAAACACGTCCTACACATAGGCCTATCTGAGAGTTTGGGTATTAAACCTATGTATGGGATGAGCAGCTAACGGCTGAGATAACAAACATGACATCGCTGGCTGACTCACGGTCAAGTGCAGAACAATTACTTTAAAAAAAAAAGGACTGTGTCCCGTTACCTTGCGGAGCGTGCTCCTATGCTGAATCCCATGTAGCCCTCCTGCGGGAGAGAGTCGTCTCCCAGCTCCTTAAGATCCTGAGGCCGCAGGTATTTGTCAGTGTCACCGGTCATCGCATCCTCACCTGGAGTAAAAGTAGCGTTACTTTAATGACAATCCTGAAATGTGGGCCAGTGGTTGCGGCACTACTAGGGAAAAAAAACCTTATTTCTGCTCATAAAACGCCACTTGGATAATTTATAACCATCGCCATCTACAGTTCTGTTGCTACAGCACTGGGCCAGCACACAACTTTGCCACTGTCCACATACAATGTGGTGTCATACAATTAACAGCAATGCAATGCCCTAAACAAGTATTAATTAGCATCAATGAGCATTTCTGAGATGAGATTAGACCTTTCAGAGGTTGAAAGATCTATAACTCAGCTAAGGCCATCAGCTACAGACAGCACCATAGCCTCTTTACATTGCAGCTGCTAAGCAAAAAAAAAACGCAGTACAGATACACACAAAAGCCAAAGCGCTGAGTGTTAAGGCTAAGCTTCAACAAGAAAGGCAAAGGCACCTCGTTTCGCTGGGCGAAAGAGTACACGCCGGTCGGCACCGCTATATCGTTTCCCCCTTTCCCTCATGTCCGACTCCTGCAACACTTCAGTCATCCACCGCAGCCCCTCCCCCCGGCAGTCCTACCTCTGAAACTGCCGCACTCTTGCTCGGATGGGTAACACGAATACCGCTGTATCATTCCGTTTGTAAAACTGAAACATTATTCCACTCACGCAAGTAGCCAAACAGTATCCGCCACTCAAATACAGACTTTCAACCTCTAAAAGCCGTGTTATATTTTTATAGAGCTAATGCAGCACTGAGCTATAACGTCACGAAAAGCAAGCGTCCCCTCTCCTGGTCCTTCGCTCTTTTCCTTACTCTCTCTCCCTCGTCTCTGTCTGAGTGCATAACTGTTCGATCCAACAAGGTAGTATCTTCCTCAGGCTAATTACTGTTCTATGCACCAATTTTGGTGCCACCAAAACAACACCTCGCAAAAAAATCCCATTACTTACACAGAATGCCAAAAGCAGCCATATCAGACTCTAAATATTTCCGTATGAATCTGTTTATTCCAGCTGGAAAGTCCACAAAACGACTAACTTTCCCCTATAATTCCACAGATCGATTCGAGCAGGTGAGTGACGCTATAGAGGGACCCAAAGTTGCCTCGTCCCGTTTGAAAGTCCTGTCAGACAGTCACTGTTCCGTCCGGATAATGTAACCACGCATGTTGAAGCTGGTGCAGAGGCGGAATGCACCGCCACCCTCACTGCTCTTAGTGGAGCTACAAACAAAGTCCAAACTATGCGGAGTTTTCAACACAGATCCCATTGCTGAGCGAAAGTGGAGGCCATTGGAGTCTGGTGGCGAGAGCAACTGTTGACAGCTAATACTTTGTAGGCGGCTCAGCAAAAGCTCATCTCATTGGATTGGAGAGAAAGACCTCGGGTCTCCTCAGTCGAATCTCCGACCGTTAAGACCATCTGAATGGAGTGTAGGGATGGAGAGGTCGCATGTTTGGTAGTTAGCGGTACTTTGGTGACTTCGCATAATCCAGCATGCAAACAATTACTTTTCTGTTGACATTGGGTAGAAATAACACCCACTATAGACGCGAAAAAGAAAGTGAGCGAAGTTGCCTTTCCACCAACAATGTGTAATACAGGATAACAGAAAGCCCCTCAGAGTTTATTTGCTGCCGAGGATAAGAGGGGGACAGCTCTGCATTTGAAATGTGTTATTCCTTTAAGTCTTAATATATCTAGTTAGATACTGTATGTTTAGTATGCAGACCACTGACAGATACATGTACCAACTGCCACTGTCAAGCTAGGTTAATTGTAGTGTAGTACTACACCCAATAGCCCTCATGTCCAGTCTGAATCCCCCAGGCTCTGCAAGAGCAGTACAATCTGATCTAAGATCAGTAGTACAGTAGTAGGCCTGTCATCCACAGAAGGTGTGAGATCAGATCAGCATGTCACTAGCTGACCAACACTAGCAGTGACCTGTCATGGCCATCTGCTCAATAGGATTGGCCTCCATAGGACATTAGCTGAAGTTCAAAATGTTTCCATCTACAGTCACTGCCTCACAGGAAGGAAAACAAACACACACATACGCACACGCACACACACACACACACTCACTCACTCACTCACTCACTCACTCACTCACTCACTCACTCACTCTACGATCACTTGCATGTCATGGGATTCTTCGAGGTTTAAAAAACTTTTCTTGGGGATTTTAAATAATTTTTAACAATATTCTCATACTGAAGAACCAATCATTGTTATCAGTCTTAAGGTCACAGATGGATAAGTGTGTGTGTGTGTGTGTGTGTGTGTGTGTGTGTGTGTGTGTGTGTGTGTGTGAGAAAGAGAGAGAGAGAGGCCAACTATGAGTGAGTGGATGTAACCTTGTAAGTCTATCAGTTTCACCTGACACAGAAACTCCACACCTCAGCCGGCGGTCACCTAAGCAACAATCCATGGACAATACCATCAATATTACAGAAGTGTTCTTCGGGTGCGGTAATAGGCAGTTTGGAACATGACACTAAGATATAATAAAAATTATCGATAACGAAACACTAGCTTAATAAAGTAACTTCAGATAGAGTAAACACTTTGTAAACACTTGGATACACTCAAGGGCCTGAGTACAAATGCATAGATATCTTATGATACCTTAAAACAGCTAAATACGAATAAAATGGTTGGGGCTGGCAACAACTATCAAACAACAAGAGAACAGGAAAAATACAAAGAAAGATCCTGAAAGTTCCATGGCTTTCTTTGCGGGGTACACATGTGACACAGACCGCTGCCATGGCGAGAGGAGCTTTAGATGCGCACTCAAAGAAATCTGAATTCAGTGTAAGCAGCTTAAGTGACAGAGAGAGTTCCTGGCTTTCGTTACGTAAACAGAACCATAGGCAGGTCAATGTTCAGCAGGGTAGAGGCGTGCAGCTGGGTATTAGAAGGACAACGCAACAGTTAGCTTGTCCGACAGGTGAAGCTGAGGTGAGGATGAGGGAGGAGTCAAAAGGATAGAAAACCAAAAACGAAAACCTCAGCGTAGAAAAATGGACATGGGAAATACCTTCTTCATCATCTGACATACATTCATTGTCTTCATTGAGCATTTCAGGCATGTTTGCCCTAACTGTGATTTGAATACATGAGGGGGAAAAAAACGAATGCCACATGTTCACCAGCACTACAACCATCCACAGTTAGACCAAGCGTGCAGAAACTGTCAGAAAAACATGTCAATTCATTCTTCACTAATAAAACACACGCTTTTACATGGAAATGTCACTAGAAGGAATAAACTGGGGTTGAGAGGGAAACTGGGGTTAGCAGTACCTTCGTCATCCGACAAGTCGAGGAACTCGTTCATCGTCTCCGGAACGTTCATTTTATGTTTCTCGGTCACAGTCTGTTGTCAAGAAGAACACAGATGGAGCAGAGTGAGATATTAAACCTGTATAAACAGAGTTTTGCTACCATTGGAGCAGACGGTACCTGACCACTTCACAGACATGATGACTAGACTTTTAGTGTAAAGTTTGGGTGACACTGATGCGTGTCGACAGAGATAGACAGACCGATAAATAATGCATAGGAATAATACTGCTGTCATTCCCATTGACCTCTACCTGGCCCTTAATGACTTTAATCCTCTCTCTCCCCCCATTCTCTCTCTCCCCCCCCCTCTCTCTCACCCTCTCTCTCCCCCCCATCTCTCTCTCCCCCATCTCTCTCTCTCTCCCCCCTCCCACCCCCCCCTCTCTCTCCCCCTCCCATCTCCCCCCCCCTCTCTCTCCCCCATCTCTCTTTTCCCCCTCCCATCTCTCCCCCTCTCTCTCACCCTCTCTCTCCCCCCCATCTCTCTTTC
Source organism: Hypomesus transpacificus (assembly GCF_021917145.1). NCBI lineage: Eukaryota > Metazoa > Chordata > Actinopteri > Osmeriformes > Osmeridae > Hypomesus > Hypomesus transpacificus. Next base: position 17,787,287 of record NC_061070.1, read on the forward strand.
CCCCCATCTCTCTCTCTCCCCCCTCCTATCTCCCCCCCCCCCCTCTCTCTGTCTCTCTCTCACCTCCTGCTCTCACATGGACAGGTCAGAACACTGCCAGTGATCTGGGCTATTTGAAGAACACCCTGAGGCCTCAATCCTGCCCTCCTACTTAAGGCACAATCACACACGCATGTGAGGCAACGTGACTGGTCAGAGTCATGCGCACACACACACACACACACGCACGCACACACCTACTGTCCAGTTTGCTCTGATACCTGGACTGCTGCTCACACAAAAGCCAAACCCTAATTTGGGATGGCCTCTTTCTACACAAACACACTCATTCACTAATGTCAGTAAAGGGACAGCATTAGTTGTACAGATGCATCACACACATCAAGAATAGCAGACACTGTAGATCACATGTGGTGTTTCTCACCATGGTGATCAGATTATCATCAGTCACTGGCCTCAGAGTGTCCACCACTGAGATGTAACCTAGGCGACGGGCGATTGACAGGGCGGTGTTTCCATTCTGTGGACGAGAGGAAACAGGAGAGAATGTCTGATCTGTGTCCTGCTGCTGTTGGCTGAACAGTGTTAGCAGGAGGTGACAGGAAGTGTTTGTTTACAAGTGTTTGTTCAACGTGCTTTGATGGGTGGTGTGTGTAACCGAGTTGAAGAGGTACGCAATGACACCTGTTCTGCATTCTCATGCCTTATTTTTACTGTACATCATGACTTAATGATACACACTTACATTTTCTGTGTGTGTGTGTGTCGCACTACATGCGTGTGTGTTGTATTGCGTGCGGATGTGTGCGACCCTGCTGACGAGGTCATTGAGCCCTTGTGATGAGCTCAGCAGGAATCTCCCATGATCCTCTCTGCTCACCACGGTCAGCTCGTTGGCCGAGGCTCCGCGCTGCAGCAGCATGGCGATGATGTGGGTGTGGCCCTGCTGCGCCGCCTGGTGGAGGGGGGTGTACCCGTTCTGGAGAGAGAGAGAGAGAGAGAGAGAGAGAGAGGAAGGGAGAGAGACAGAGAGAGAGGAAAGGAGAGAGACAGAGAGAGAGGAAGGGAGAGAGAGAGAGAAAGGGATGGAGAGAGAGAAAGAGGGAGAGAGAGAGGGATGGAGAGAGGGAGAAAGAAGGAGGGAGATGGAAATGCAGGGATAGACAGGGAGAGATGGAGAGAGAGGAGGGAGATAGACAGAGAGTAAGAGAGAGAGATGGAGTGGGGTAAGGGGTGGGGAGAGGGAAGGAGGGAGCAGGGTGGAGAAAGAGAGAGAGAAAGCGGAGAGGAAATGAACAGGGCGTGACAGAGAGTGATGGAAATGGAAAAATAGGGGGAGGCAAAGGAGACAGAGCGAGTGACAGGGATGGAACAGGAAGTGGTCAGGAAGAGGATGAGAAAGAGAGGAAAGAGGATGAGCAGAGACAGTGAGGGATGCACAGAGACGACACACGAGCCAGGACTGATACACAACAGAGAAGGTAAACAATATCCCTCCAATACCACGCAGTGGAGACCTGTCGGTGTGTGCGTGTGTGTTTACCCTGGTTTTGCAGCTGACTCTGGCCTGGTTCTGCAGGAGGAAGTTCGCCATCTTGAGGTTGCCATAGTGACAAGCCACATGCAGCGGAGTGTAACCCATCTGTTGGAGTATAGAGAGAAAGAGACAGAGAGAGAGAGAGGCAGAAAGAGAGATGAAGAGAGAGAGGAAAAGAGCCTTCTTGGTCAGCCTGCCAAACTCTCCTTCTGTTACCTCCCATCCTGTGAGTAAGAACAGAACTTTCCCTCGGGCTAAACAACGGTGTAAGATGTTCCAAAGCTCATGCAGAACCAACTGCCACTCGGTTAGACTGGAGGAAAACGGTGACACAGTTTACATTTGACGAGATCTGCATCTCCCGTGTGGAAGAGTAATGGGAGGATTGACTGGATGAGTGACCAGGGCTCCAAACAAATGAAGCGTCAGCAGCTAACATGCGTCTGTGTGTGACCTTGTGTTGGTTACCCTTGAGCTGCTGCAGATCTCAGCCCGCTGGCTGGTGGACGTGAGGAGCCTGCTACGGGTCTGAGCGTGTGTCTGTGTGTGTCTGTGTGTGTCTGTGTGTGTTTGTGTGTGTTTGTGTGTGTCTGTGTGTGTTTGTGTGTGTTTGTGTGTGTCTGTGTGTGTCTGTGTGTGTCTGTGTGTGTTTGTGCGTGACGTATGTACAGACACTAACACCTGCCACTCAGGTGTCTGACTGATCCTTTATTTATGCTGCACCACAGGACACACTGCTGCAGTGTGTGTGTGAGTGCTTTGTGTGCAAGCGAGTTTATCTTTCCTCTACTGAGAATACAGAGCTGTTGAAACAACTTATACTACAAACATCCTTAATGCAAACACACCCAAGCGCCACACTTTGTTGTCCGATATGTATCAGCACCAGTCACACACACTACTAACACACACCCATTACTCCACCCTGGCAACGCATTTCTTTTTGCTGAAACAAGGGGCTGAAAGAGGGTTGAGATCAAGGTCATGTCTTTGTCTGTGGTAGCTCATTTGGTTGCCGTGGGAACGGAGGAAGCATCACCTTGGTCTGGGGGTCGATCTCCGCTCCGTGGTTGAGCAGGACTTCTGCCACGTTCACTTTGTCCTCTTGCGCTGCCAGGTGGAGGGGGGTGAGGCCACTCTGACAGGGAGAGAAGCACACACACACACACACAGAGGTACACACACACACACACACACAGATACACACACACACACAGATACACACACACAGATACACACACACACATACACACCACACACACAGGCAGGGTGAGGATAAGCTTGTCACAGTGAGCGTCAGCGCTCTCATTAAGCATCTGCATCATACTTCAACTTCCTGACTGGCAGTGGACAGGAAGTGTGCGAGGCACTTGTTTTGAAGGGAGGTGAGTTTAAACTCTCTGCTGCTTCTGAAGCCTGCAGGTGAGGCCCGTCTGATCTAATCCTCCGTGCTAATGACCCAGCTAAACACAGAGCTGCTAATCTGTGTTCAACTAGTGTTCATTAAGATAACACCAGCCCCTCCAGCAGGATATTACCGGGCCTAATTCACCACTCTGCTCAGTGGTGGTGCGTCTAGTGAGTGCGGTTGAACGGACTGAAAATGTGTGTTTGTGAGAGTATAATACAGAAAATGTCTGTGTGGAAGAAGTACTGTAACTGCCTGTGTGTGTTTTGCTTTGTGTGTCCATATCTATGTGTGTGTGGATTTATGAATGTATATTTGTGTGTGTTGTATGTTTGTGATTCATGTTGTGTTGTCATTACTTCTAATGTACAGTGTACATCTACCTCATCCTGTGTGCGTGTCAGAGTGTTTACACATGTACTACCTCATCCTGTGTGCGTGTCAGTGTTTACACAAGTACTATTACACGTGTACTACCTCATCCTGTGTCCGTGTCAGTGTTTACACGTTTACTACCTCATCCTGTGTACGTGTCAGAGTGTTTACACATGTACTACCTCATCCTGTGTGCGTGTCATTGTTTACACGAGTACTATTACACGTGTACTACCTCATCCTGTGTACGTGTCAGAGTGTCTCAGTGCTCACCTTGTTGCCGATGTTGACGCTGGCGTTCTTGGCGAGCAGCAGGGACACCAGGTCCACGCTGCCCTCCTGCGCGGCTAGGTGAACGGGGCTGACCCCCTGCCGCGTCACGGCGTTGGTGTCCGCGCCGTACTCCAGCAGCGTGGTCCCAATGTCCATCTGGTTCTTCTTGGCGGCGATGTGGAGGGGCGTGTAGCCGTTCTGGAGAGGAGAGAGATGTCGTTAAACACGAGCACACGGCGCACCGTACACACACTGACTCCTATCCTGTTTCCTTTAACATGTATAGTCCCTGTCTTAGGATATGTGTTTGTGTGTACGTATTTCCTGACAGACAATACCGCTATAGAAACGGTCTTACCCCATGCCAATTCACCAAAAAGACATTTTGAAATACAGAGATTCAGTGTTACACTGCTAATCAGACGTCAAGTTTGGAGACCACTGTTTGTGTTCAGGTTGGGAGGAGGAGGTGGCAAACGACACCAAGCGGGACAATGTCACACTGATGCACTGATGCCCCCTAGAGAGATTCCTGTTATTATCTCTACACCTTCGACCTTTGCATCTCCCTCCTTAGCTGAACCCACACTACCAACAATGACTGCTGCCAGAGAAGTCCGATTAGAAGACAGCCTGTCTGGCTGGAGGGAGGGAGGGAGAGAGGGTGCACATTCCCTGACTCCTCCACCAGAAGCATGCTGTGGAGGAGTTCTGGGATTCTGGCACTAAGGGGTTGGGGTCAGGGGGGTCAAACTGTTGGACAAGTGGACAGTCCGTCCACCTTTTTTAAACTTGTGTTACTGGAAATGACTCAGAGGTAACTTTGGCTCTTTGGAGAACATCGTTTGATAAATGTCACAGGGCAAATGCTCAAACGTTGCCTCATGCATTAAACCTGATTTGTTTATCAGCCGTTTCAGGTTATTGGCTCAGCTTTTTCAGGCAGTTCAATTTGTCAGTTTTCCGTCCATCCTTCTATGGATGTGTGTGTGTGTGAGTGTGTGTGGGGGTGTGTGTGTGAGTGTGTGTGTGAGTGTGTGTGGGGGTGTGGGGTCAGTCTGTCTGTCTAACACTGGAGGAAGCCAAAGGAGGACAGGCAGCTGTAGAACACATCAAAATTGGTTTCCTGTCATGTGACTTCTTGGCGTTGCGTGCTCGCATCACACCAGGCCCAAACACTCTCCTTCCCATCACTCCCTACTTAGATTGATCACATTTCCAAAACACTGCTTGATGTTGAAGTAGACCAGAGACATCGACCGTAACACCAATTTAAACAGATTTATACAAGGGATAAGGAAAGAGTTGACAGGAAAGAGAGATTGTGAGAAAAGAGAGTGAGAGAAAGAGTGTGAGAAAGAAAAGGAATAGAAAGAAAAGGACAAATAAAAAGTGAGCAAGAGAGAGAGGAGAGAGAGATAGAAGAGAAAGAGGAGTGAGAGATATAGGAGAGAGGAGAGAAAGAGAGAGGAGAGAGAGAGAGTAAAGTATCTAAAGAGGTCCCTCACCCTGGACAGTTTTATGAGATGTCAGAACAGGGTTGAAACATGATTTTAAAAGTTGAAACAAGGCTTATAAGACTGAAAGCCGACCACAGGCGGACTCTGAGCCTAGCCACAGACGTCGCAGTTAACGCCTGCTTTACATTACGACGTCTTTTTCCAGACCAGTCCGCAGAGGGCTGGGACGTGCTCCAAGCGTTTGTGCTACAACTTTTGCCGATTAATGAGAGTTTTCTTAACTTTTACGTTTTGTGGGACTGCATTGAAAAGTTACAAACAGTCAGTAAAAATACACAAAATTGTAAACACAACTCAATTTTGTTGAAAAAAAGCAGTAACTAGGTTACCATGCTTTCAGAAAAGAACACACATAAACCTCTATAATCATTGGAACTACACTAAACGTAAGCTAGCTGGGAGTGGAGGCTGTGGAACTCCACATGGTGGTACACTGACACACAGACAGACACTTTAAGAATGATTCCAACACATGAAAAAGATTTCAAAGACTTATGAGCACAGTAACAGCAAGCAGACATATAAAGCTTTGACGATTTATGTTACTGGTTACCCTGCTAGGACCCATCCATCATGTTAAAACATGTTAAGTTTATGTGTGTGTGGTGTGGCGTGTGTGGTGTGTGTGGTGTGGTGTGTGTGGTGTGTGTGTGTGAGGTGTGTGTGGTGTGTGAGTGTGTGTGTGTGGTGTGTGTGTGAGGTACCTTGGCGGCAGCGTGGGGAGATGCTCCCTGATCCAGCAGCAGCAGAGCCACTCTCTGATTATCGTAGTGAGAGGCCACATGCAGTGGAGTTAGCCCACTCTATAACACACACACACACATGCAACACAGCAGCGCGTTAGAGTGACCCCAGACACCAGCATACCAGAGGGGAGAAGCAGGAACGTCAGCAGAGCAGGATGAGAAGATAAAGAAGTTCACGTCACGCAGTCAGAGAGCAGACAGACCGCCATGTTACGATGGCATGTGTGGTTGTGTGTGTGTGTGTGTGTTCACATGAGTGTGTGTGTGTGCTTATCTGTGTCTTTGTGTGTGTGGTGGTAGTGTGTGTAGGTGTGTGTCAGCAGAGGGTAAGTAAGTGTGTGTCATCATTAGAATAGTGAGCATGCACAGGATTATTTCACAGACACCCAAGAATCTGATAGTCGGGTCGTTTTCGGGAACGGTCCCAATCTCACTCAGTCCAGCTGGATCCCCCACAAGCCCACAGCTCTCCTCGTTCCTCAGAGGGGTGGAGGGGTGGAGGGGTGGAGGGGTGGAGGGGTGAGTCCAGCAGGGTAGAAAGCAGGCCAGTAAGGATGCAATCTGAATACAGTTGCTCTCTCACTCTCTCACACTTCCACTTCCTGCGGTCATGGCTGAGGCCAGTCTGGTCTCGCCGTGGTGTCTCTCTCAGACCCAGTTCAACGAGTTCACGTCGGGTTCGTTTGTTTTGACTCTCACTCTCTCTGCTGGTAGCTCACCTTTCCTGCAGCGTCTGGAGAGGCTCTCTTCTGGAGGAGCAGGCTGGCCACTTCGATCTTCCCGTACTTGGCTGCCACGTGCAGTGGACTGAACCCTTTCTGTTTGGGGATACAAATCAAATGCACCCCATCCACATGAGACAGCTATCGACATGACACCAAATACTAAGCAGACAAAATACTCAAGTTCATCGAGCATGCCCTTCTACTGTCTGACGGCCTAGAGAGTCACTGATCAGAACCTTTACGTCTATAAAGGAAACATACACTATTTAAACAAGAGAGTAAAGCCCCCCCCCAGTTTAGTCCCCTGGTGGTTATGCACGGGACTGCAGAATTAGCCAAACACTGTTTGGTGCCACTGTTCCCATGCTTTAGTGGATGACACAATGCAACCGTGTTCATCTCAGCCTCATCCCTGTGTGTTGAGGAGGGGTATTTTAAGACATTAGGTCATATTTTCCAGAGGAATGTGGAACTCCCTAAGATAAATCGCCCGTTTGGCACAGAGTAACGTTTGACCTAATTCATAACGCTGTTACAGGCTAATTCATAATCTCTTCTTACAGTGAATAGTTTTTATATGCTTCTTTCTGTTTTCATGTTTGAAGGAGGATGTTTGTGCAAGATAGATAAACAAGAGACACAGAGCATGGGAGAGAGAGAGAGAGAGAGCGTGAGAGAGAGAGAGAGAGAGAGAGAGAGAGAGAGAGAGAGAGAGAGAGAGAGAGAGAGAGAACGAGAAGGAGAGCACTGGGACAGTAGGGTTTACCCTTCATTAATCTATTTTGCTGACAGGGTCACCTTCAAGAAGGGCCTATGGCAACTCATCTAGATTACCACGTTCCCACACACATGTCCTGTACATGCACAGGCACACACGCCCACCATATCCCTGACGACAGAAACATCCTTCTTTCACCTTGAGCGTAGATCAGAGCACCGTTAAGTGCGAGTGGAGCTGCGATGTAATGAGCTACACTGACGTCATCTGACATGCGCAGAATGAGGATTCGCTTACCCAGCCGTGTCAGATATCCCAACCAACCTTGCTGGTGGCAGAGAGCCAATAGGAGGGCCGGTCTGCTGGAACGACACGCAGCCAAGCCCCCCAGAGGAGGCCTAACCCTAACCCTAGCCCTAGCCCTAGCCCTAGCCCTAGCCCTAGCCCTAGCCCTAACCCTAACCCTAACCCTAGCCCACTAACCTTGGTGGCGGCGGAGAGAGAGGCTCCGTGCTCCAGCAGCATGGCTGCCACGTCCTCGTGGCCCTCGCGGGCCGCCAGGTGGAGGGGCGTGTAGCCCGAGGTGGTGGCAGCGTTGGCTGACGCCCCCCTCTGGAGCAGCTGCTGGACGATGTCGGCCTTCCCCAGACGACTGGAGATGTGCAGGGCCGTCTGGTCGTCCTAGACAAACCACGGAGACGAGAGGCCGGGGAGAGAGAGGGTTATCTCTACGTGACGTTATGTAACCTGCTGAGTGGTTGGAGGATGTGGATGAAGCGCTTGGAGGGGAGATGTGTCGTAGCGGTACTGTGCGTGCGTCAAGTCGCGGAGAAGGTTTGCCAGTTAGATGTTGCATGAGGTTAGGACCTTCCTTGACCCCTGACCCCACCTACCTTGGCCTTGGTCTCCACCTTGGCTCCGTTCTGCAGCAGGTACCGGACCACGTCTGCCTGGCCCGCCCGCGCCGCCATGTGCAGCGCCGTCTCCCCCCGCTAGCAAACACACACACACACACACACACACTATGAGAAGGGTGCCAGTCGAAAGGGCCTTCATATTCTACAGAACAGTAGGATTTGCCACCTACCACGTTGGTGGTGTTGGGCGATGCCCCGTGATGCGTGAGAGAGTTAACAATGTTCTCGTGGCCCATGAAGGCTGCTACATGGATGGGGGTCAGGCCAGACTGCAGACAGAACGACACAGCAGCCATCAAAAGCAGGGAATTCAGATTGGATGTAATGGTGCAAAACCAAAGGAACCAGCTTACGATTCTTGCGTTTAATAGGAGGTTCCATTCTGATTCGATTTTTTTATTGGAAATACTATTGGATTTTTTCCTGTTTTACCTCAGTGACGGCCTGGATGGAAGCTCCGTGTTTTAGCAGCAGTTCCATGACTTTGACGCGGTTCTTCTTGCAAGCGATGTGAAGCGGGGTGAAGCCGTTCTGTCGACACAAAACCACAACACCTCAGACTAACCAGACACCTCTGGGATGATCGGGGTTTGGGGCACAGCCTGTTTCAAGATGTACAGTCAAGTGTGAGACGTAGGTGGGCTTGGATTTGAACCACAGTTCAAACACCGCTTCTGCTTTTTAGTAACATTTCTGAAACACCACACCCATTGTGGTTCAACTCACCACACAGCATGACAACATACTCAATAATGCATGTTGAGTTTTTCACACAAACACTCACAAGCACAGAGCCCAACACACACAGAAAAATATATTGTATTTAATATATATTTTACCTAGCTCTGCTGATCACCAAAACCCGAGAACTAACAGAGCAGAGATCTCTATAGAACCAGTGACAATTTAATCAGTACGGTTGTGGGGACAGAGGGATGGTCAGCATTGTCAAATCTTTTTTGAGTGTTATCTTTCTAGAATGAGGAGCTGTGTGAACAGGAAGTGAGCTAGGACGAAGAAAGTGACAGTTGCCAACCACGCCCGGAGCTGAGGAGATCAGGCACAAGCAAGAGGAAAGGAGAAGAAGAGATAACTCTCTTTATCCCCATCCTCTCCCTCTCTCTCTCTCCTCTCCTCGTCTTCTATCCCTCTCTCTCTCTCTCTCCCTCCCACTCCCTCCCTCTCACTCCCTCTCTCCTTCCCTCCCTCCTCTCCTCGTCTTCTCTCTATCACTCCACAGTGGTCAAACAATGTACCCCCTCTCTCTTTCTCTCTTTTCCCCCCTCCCCCCCTCCCCCCTCTCCCTCCTTCCCCCCCCTCACCAGTGCTTTGGCATTGGGGTTGGCCTTCTTGTCCACGATGAGCTTGGCCACCTTGTAGTGTCCGCAGTGGGCAGCGACGTGCAGGGCGGTCAGGTAGTCGTTGGTGACGTCGTCCACGGGGACGTCGTGCTGGAGTAGCAGCTGCACACAGTTGAGGTGGTCCCCCTGGGTGGCCATGTGGAGCGGAGACAGGCCGTTCTGGAGAGGACACACACACAGTGTCAGTAACGCTCTGACTTTGCTGGTTTGGTCTTGTGTGAAGGCTCAGACTCATTATTTATTGTCAGCTAATGTCATGATTGAAATACTGTCTTGCTGTCCCAGAATTGTTATCACAACATTCTACGAACTACGCCAGGGGTTGGATAAAATATATTGTTGAAGCGTCCGGTGAGAATTTTTACGATAAGGTCACAGAGGATGAAACATGTCAACGTTAGCCCTGCAAACGAGCATCAGAGTTATACAATCAGTGTGACTGAAGAGCACAAGCCCAGTCTAGGGAGTCCCTTGTTATAATCTGTCCACACAACCTCATGTGAGCAGCCCTGTGTGACGTCCCAGCATGCAACAGGGGCGTGTTGATCTCTACCTTGGTCTTGGACAGGAAAGGAGCTCCGCGGTCCAGTAGGATCTCCACCACCTGCTCGTGACCGCTCCTCGCTCCACAGTGCAGGGGAGTCAAGCCGTCCTACAGAACCACAATCACACAGTCAACAGGGCTAGAACCACAACCACACAGTCAACAGGGCTAGAACCACAACCACACAGTCAACAGGGCTAAAACCACAACCACACAGTCAACAGGGCTACAACCACAACCACACAGTCAACAGGGCTAGAACCACAACCGCACAGTCAACAGGGCTAGAACCACAACCACACAGTCAACAGGGCTAGAACCACAACCACACAGTCAACAGGGCTAGAACCACAACCGCACAGTCAACAGGGCTAGGACCACAAGCACACGGTCACAGGGTTGCAGAACCACAACCACAAAGTCAACAGGGCTGCAGATGTAGTCATGCCCCTTTTAACATAGATGAAGGTGGATGGATGGATGATCTGTATAAAAACCTGGTAAATAAGTAAACTGACTAATCATAAACAAATTGATACTTATACATGTATTTGTATGTATGAGTAGGGTTGGATAAATATATGTTGGTTGTATATGTAGCATTGTGGACGAGGCGTGTTCAGGGTTAAACGAAAAAGTGGCAACAATTTTGAGAGAAGTATCGTCATGTAAACTGTCAAACAGCACAGCATGCATCACACAGACCAACTCATCTTGGGACCGCATTGTCTGAATGCTGGCACACATGACACCCTCAACCAGCCTGGCTGTTTCCACCTCTGAGAATAGTAGCCGACATACGGCGGTAGTTTCGGTCTCACCTTGGTCTTGGCGTCTATTTTGGACCCTCTGTCCAGCAGCAGTTTGACCATGTTGCTGTTCCCTCGTTTAGAGGCCACGTGGAGAGGCGTGATGTCGTTCTGAGGAGGAACATAAGGAGCAGAGAGATGAGAGCAGAGGGGGGCGAAGAGTGAGGAACTGCGAAGAACTGGGTTATTTTCTTTGGCATTACTTAATAAACAGCTTTGAATAAATCCAAATGGATTCTGAATTCGCCTCACAAAAACGGGTAAGGTGCTTCAGAATGTGTTGCAGTGTTTAGTATGTTGACTGTGGTCGAGGGAGATGCAGTGCCCCTCCTGTCCAGCAGAGGGCAGATTGTCCTCACCCTGGCCATGAAGTCTACCGCTGCTCCTCGGTTCAGCAGAAGCGTAGCCACGTTGATGTTGCCGTAGTGAGCTGCGATGTGCAGGGGCGTGAAACCACTCTGTGGAGAGCAAACGCACACACGTACACAACAACATCATTCAGGTCCGGAGTTTTAAACGATTTGCTCCCTATTAAAACTGATAAGTGTTATATATAAATCTAAACATGTATTAAGTACTGTTAGTCTGTGCACAAAGACACATGTATCAAGACTTACAAGACTGTAGGCTACTCAATGTGGCAGAGAACGTCTTTCTCCTCAGAAAACCAAACATTGGTCCTACTAGTATGGTATTAATGGAATGTTGTTATCAACGGGTGTGTATACCATACCAGCAGTTGGCTTCATGAGCTTCCATGAGCTTCCATGAGCTTCCATGAGCTGTCATGAGCTTTCATGAGCTGTCATGAGCTGTCATGAGATTGACATGTAACACATTCAGGAAACCACTCCAGGGGACAGACACCAGGACATAAACCCACATTGTTGTTTATGTAGTGGAAACACCAGTATCAACTTACATGTGAGCGGAACATTCTAATACATTTGAAACCAAACTATATATTATCAAGGAGTTGAACTGCCACTAACCCACACATCTGAATGTATTTCATTTGGGTGATGTGATTTCCATGTAAACCCCTGGCTTAGCGAGGAACAGCTGCCCAAGCACAAGCCAGACGTAGGAAAAAACTGCTTCCTCACAGAGCCATCCAATCAAGCGAGGATTCTTAGATAAAGCTATCCAATGACAAAAATCCTAATTTCAATTAGCCAATAATCTCTAAGCAAGCATTCCCATAGTTCTGTTATCGTGTTAGGTCATTGATTTCTGTATGTTGCCAAAGTATCCAAAACAGCTGTCCTAAATGAAGCAACAGACAATACTTTCTCAAGATTATAAAAATAGAGTTTAAAAGTCAAATCAAATCTTTTCCCATCATTTCCCATGACTCTGTGTCTGTAGATATTCAGTATACTTTGGGCTAAACATATGGGGATCTGTATGGTTAGCACTGTAGCATCCTAGCATTAGCATCTTCCATCATGCAGCTATATTACCAAGCCACCTTGGTCACCAGCCAGCCTGACTGTCATGCTACAGTAGCACACAAGCTGTAAGAACCTGGGCCCAGGTCTGATCTGGTCGGGCCTAGGTCTGACCTGATAGGGCCAGTTTGATCCACTAGAAATCAGACAGCGTAGTAATATGGCTACTGGCCCATGCATTAAACTACAGTCGTTGGTGTTATGAGTTCAGGAAGATTAACAACTAACAAACTCAATCCACTAAGTATACTAGGTACTTGTCTGTAGCTGGGAGGCTGGGTTCACTTGATACTCATCTGGTGAGCTTTTGTTAGCGCCCAAATGCTGTTGAGGATAGTCCTGTACAAGTAAGCATGCTTGTACAGGAGCAGTTGTACAACGGTATTGTTATCAAAACCACTTGTTTCTTTTTTGAGAGATCTTACCCCACTCTCATTACAGTGAGTGTTGTGATTGCTAACTTCTTGCACTATACAATATAGGACTTCCAAATCGCTAACTGTAGACCAACTAGCAAGATAAATAAAGTTTGGTAAAAAAATAAAATTTAAAAAAGAAATAAATGTTTGTCCACATATATCTGCATTCCAAGGAGCATCTCAAATATCTCATTTTGAGGAATTCCAGGAAGTGCTCCTACCCAAACATTCGTTTGGAAACCAACCCATGTAGCCTCCCGCTACAGAAACCATCAGGTATTAGTAAGCAGTCATGCTGAGTCACATAGACCTTAACTATCTACTGCAGTTTCAGTACCAGGAAGAGATACACTACATGAAGGAAGCAATGGGGGGAAGAGAGGAAGGGAGGGAGGGAGGGATGGAGGGGGAGGAGGGCAGGAGGATAAGGGGTAACAGAACCAGAGGAGGGGGGATAGGGCTGCAGCATCACTACTGAATGACACAGGAAGGGGGGCGGTTTCTGTGCTCAGGTTGTCTTTCTCTACATGGGGCTGCGATGGATAAAGTGAGTACTTTATACAGATATACCTCTGTCGTTCTATTCACCATCATCTATTGAAGGGAGAGGGGGCCGGCCGAGGGAAGAGAGAACGGGTTGTTAGTGTGCACTGTTAGTGTTTCTGTCAGACGTTAGAAACAACACTGTCAAAGTTAGAGGTATAAGTTAGCGTAAGTCCAGTTTGACTCATCAATTTGGTTCATGAGGACAGAGTGACTTTGCGTGGTGCAGGTTCTCTGTTAGACTAATGGCTGAGTCTCTAGTCCTTCTACCAGCTCACTGATCGATATAAAGCATTTACGGTATACAGCGTGTTCCTACACAGCACCATAGCAGTTTGATAAGGACAGAAAGATAGAAAAATACGAAGTTGGCACAAGGTAAGGCCTGGCAACAAAAGAAAGAGAGAGGGAGGGAGAGAGGGAGGGAGGAAGACAAGGAGAGAGGGAGGGAGAGAGAGAGAGACAAAGAAAGAGAGACAGAGAGAGAGAAGACGGAGAGAGAGAGAGAGAGAGAGAGAGAGAGAAGGAGAGAGAGAAGACGGAAAGAGAGAGAGAGAGAGAGAGAGAGCAGCGAGGCCAGTGGGGGGCCTCACCTTGGACTCCACGTCTGCGTTGTGGTCGTTCTGCAGCAGCAGGGCCGCTGCCTTGGTGTCGTCCTTGCGGGCGGCGATGTGGAGCGCCGGGAGGCGGACTTTGCCCTTGGTGTCGTTCTCCAGGAGCAGGGACACCACCTGGTCATGACCCTGCTGGAGAGCCACTGCCAGTGGGGTAAAGCCATCCTGTGGAGGGGGCGGGGCGGGGGGAGGATGAAGGAGAGGGAGGAGGGTCAATAGGGCACGGATGAAGAGGATTAGGGTCGTCTTGGGGAGGGATTTATTACACGAGAGTGTTCTGAAGTTCTTGTGCAATGTTATGAAACGCCAACATTCTCACAAGAGCAAAGATTTGAGGGATCTCTGACCTTTATTTTGACCGTTCAATTCAAACTAAATCAGTTCTTTGTTTTCAAACCTCATTTCTTATATCGGTCGTCATATTTTTTTTTCATTTACAAGAAAGCTTCTTCGATAACAGCTGGTCGTACATCAAACAAACAGTGTGGATTTCCCAGCAGCAGCTTCTTCTCCTGCTGAAGTGTTTCATTACATAACGTAGGAGCCATATAGGAGCACTTCTATCCCACGTCCTCTCCCATGGTCATGCATTATTCATCCTCCCTGCCACACTGCATGGGTGTACAGTATATGTGTGTGTTTGTATACAGGGGCACATTCTGCCTCCCCCTGCTACAATGTAGCAGTGTGTGTGGGAGTCAGGTGGCTGAGTGGTGAGGGAATCGGGCTATTAATCTGAAGGTTGCCAGTTCGACTTGTGTCCTTGGGAAAGGCACTTCACCCTACTTGCCTCGGGGGAATGTCCCTGTACTTACTGTAAGTCGCTCTGGATAAGAGCATCTGCTAAATGTGTGGGTGTGTGTGATTGTGTGTGTGTGATTGTGTGTGGGTGTGTGTGATTGTGCGGACCAGCGGCTTGGACCAGTGGGTTTTACTGGTTTTACTGGCTGGGATTTGATTAGAGGCAGCAGTTCCAGCAGCCAGCAGTCTTATCAGTCTCCCCTTGTAAATCAGGTCATGGGAAGTGTGTGTGTGATTGTGTGTGTGTGCATTGTGTGTGTGTGTGTGTGTGCCTGTGTGTGTAAGGGAGCAGACTGGGAGATAAAAGACCTCATGTTTGACCTGTTCAAGGTCACGCAGCTTGGCTATACAATCAATGATGCACTGCATGGAGAGAGAGAGAGAAAGAGAGAGAGAGGGGTGGTGATGGTAAAACATAATTACAAAAACGGAGGGCAAAGGGTACATGGACATCAGTAAAAAAAGACAGAAAGAGAGAGAGAGAGAGAGAGAGAGAGAGAGGGAGAGAGGGAGAGAGAGAGAGAGAGAGAGAGAGAGAGAGGGAGAGAGAGAGGGAGAGGGAGAAGGGGGATGAGGAGAGGACAATAGGGGAAGGCAGAACAAAAGACGTGTGTGGCGAGGGGGATGTTTCGAGAGGTTGTATGGAGGGATGCAGAAAAGACATGCAGTAAATAAGAGTATGAAGGGGAGAAGTAAGGTAGAGATCTAAGGAGGAGGTGAAGAATACACAAGACGGACGGGTCCTGACCTCCGTGGCCATGCTCTGACTGGCGCTGTGTTCCAGCAGGAAGCGAACCACCTCCAGGTGATTCTCCTGGGCCGCCATGTACAAAGGAGTGAAGCCATTCTGCAGGGACAGGACCACACACACACACACACACACACACACACACACACACACACACACACACACACACACACACACACACACACACACACACACACACCCTTAGTACAAACGAAACAATCCAGTGTTTTAAATATGTATTTTGTCACCTACTGTATGTGCAGACAGAGTTAGTATACTTTAAGTACATTCTGCAACACAAAAAGGATTTAAATCATAAATGTAAATCAAAAACCCACATTCTCATAATCTGGGTTTAATGAGAGTGACCGCTTGTAATAATAGTAATATAAGCATGACTCACTACATGACTGACTGACTCTCTGGCTGCCTGGTTGACTGAATGACTGACAGAGGTTTGGAGGAGAGAGGAGAGGAGAGAGTCCTCTATTGTACTCTGCTCTGCTTTCCTCTACTCTGTTTTAGGCTTCCCTGTTCTCCTCTCCCTTCTCCTCTCATTTCACTGTGTGTGAATTTTGTTTTTAGAAAAAAAGTTTCGAAGGTTGAGTTCTTTTTTTCCAGAAAAGGTGAAAAAAAAGGTTGGAAAAAACCTTTTGAAAAAAAGCTCTACTCAGAACACTGTCAGAAGACTGTATCTAACCCCTGAGTCTGAGGTGTGTGTATCCCACCTTGGTACACACACTAGGTGTGTATGTGTACGGTATGTGTGTGTGTTTGTATGTCACAGTGTGTGTGTGTGTTATAGATACCCCACCTGGGATTGTGCGTTGACATTTGCTCCATTGGTCACCAGCTCTTTCACCACTTCCGTTTGCCCAGCCAGGGAGGCTATGTGCAGAGCAGTGTTTCCTTTCTGCATTACACACAAGAACGACAAGCACGACTGTTAATCTCTCCCCCACCTGTCCCTGAGTGCTTGTCCCAGTGTGTGTGTGAATGTGTGTCCCCGTGTGGAAGTCCCCCAGGAGTGTGTGTGTGTGTGTTGGAGTGTGCGAGTATGAGTGTGTATGTGTGTGTGTCCGTGTGGACGTCCCCCAGGAGTGTGTGTGTGTATGTGTGTGTGTCCGTGTGGACGAGTGTGTGTGTGTGTTGGAGTGTGCAAGTATGAGTGTGTGTGTGTGCCCCCTCCGTACCCCCCATACTCTGGCAGAAACCTTAGCCATGCCTTTGTACCAGAGGAATTCCACCCCTGGCATCCCCTTCCCTCTCATGCCAGCCTCGTGTCACTTCCGACGCTCGGTGTCCAACGCATAAACAAGCTCCCAACAAGCCTCAGACGAAAATAAAAAAACGTATTTTTATAAACCCGATCCTCGTTCAAAGGGGCCGGGTCGACCCCCCCCCCCCACACACACCCTCGGACCGCGTGATGAGAGGGCTCTGAAGGCAGCCATGATGGTGCTGTTGTGGCACAAGAACAGCAGGCAGCATGTCCTGTTCCAGGGGGGGCGGGGTTCTGACAGAGGTGGGAGGTGTCTGGAAACCCACAATACAGACAGAACAGCTGGACTGATCTGCAGAATGCTCACAGACAGACAGAACAGCTGGACTGATCTGCAGAATGCTCACTGACAGACAGAACAGCTGGACTGATCTGCAGAATGCTCACAGACAGACAGAACAGCTGGACTGATCTGCAGAATGCTCACAGACAGACAGAACAGCTGGACTGATCTGCAGAATGCTCACTGCATGTTTTTGTGCTGCTTCTGATGTCACCTACAGTACAGTACCTGCTCTCCTGTCTCTCTTCCGAGTCAATAACCAACTATTCTATTCAGTTTGATAATATTGATTCTATTCTATTCTATTATTTCAGTTTGATTCTATTCTAATCTGTTTACTGTATCTACGTCCTTCACTGTTGCTCCTGACTGTTCTGGAGACCTTCAGTAACCCCAAACCTCAATTCAAGGTACAATGATTTTATTCATGGTCATTTTCATGAACACCACAAATATCGTTTTTTTTCTGTGCATTTGTTCTTTAGAAGTTATTTTCCAGGCAGTGCATTTTCCATTCCAATGAATTGGATTTCCAGAGCTTGCTTTACTCCTGCCTGTATAATTTATCAAAATCAACACACAGGCCTTCAGTCTAATTACAGAGTAATGAAGTGAGGACAAGTCCCTTGTTCACAACATTCAGAAGGAGACCAGCTGGATATGAAGTAGGTAGTCACAGAAATAGCCGCATATCATGCAGTCAAGATGCATGAAGCATGAATGCAGAAAGCAGTCAACTTTCCATTGACCGCACACCACCTCACAAGCACTGCTCTTTCAATCGTCAATGTGACACGTTACATAAGGACAGATAACAGACCTGAAAGCCTCTCGCTTTTAGACTCTGCGTCCTCAAGGTCTGAGCACACAGGGTTTAATTAGAGGAGAAGATTCATTTTCATTGATGTCGAATCTATCATAATACTGCTTACAAGTTTTATGCAAGCCCTTCTCCCATGGGAGAGACGGTAAAAGAAACCCCACTCTCCGGCGTCTTTCCATCAACACAGAGTTCCAGCCTGTCGCCAGCATCTGGCTCGCTCTCGACCCACTGAGCTAAAGCCTCACCTTGGTCGCTGCGTCCACATTGGCTCCCAGCTTCAAGAGTTCAGAAACTACTTCCACATGGCCTTCCTTGGAGGCAAGATGAAGAGCATTCAGACCATTCTGGAAGGAAACAGAGAAACACAATAGTTAAAATCCAGCATTACCAGCTTAGAAGAAGGGTAGTTTAGGAATATTGCACTGAAGACATAGTAGCGTCCAGTAGAAGAACTATACAATAAAACAAACAATCAGCTAGAACAGCTCTGCTCAGCAATCTGTTAGCAGACTGTGGTGGTGGACTTTGTTTACATTTAGTCATTTAGCAGATGCTCTTATCCAGAGCGACTTACAGTAAGTACAGGGACATTCCCACAGAGGCAAGTAGGGTGAAGTGCCTTGCCCAAGGACACAACGTAATTTGGAATGGTGGGGAATCGATCCGGCAACCTTCTGATTACTAGCCCGACTCCCTTACCGCTCAGCCATCTGACTCCCTGCCTCCCTGTGTTGCATCCAGTAGGCTACATTCACCCACCTGGTTGCAGATGTTGATGTCCACCCCAGTCTTGAGGTAGTCCAGGGCCTTCTCCAGATTCCCGGCCCTGGCCGCTCGCAGGTAGCTGGCATTGCTGTCTGACTGGAGGAACCAAGAGAGAGGAGATGAAGGTCAAAACAGGGATGATTCGAGGGAAGGAGAGAGAGCAGGTCGCCACTTATCGATGGCTATCAAACAAAAAAGCACACACACATTTCCACCGAAACATCTTGAATAGACCCCCTACCAGGTACTCAGTCATTACGGCTTCCTCAGATTCACTCAAGACAGGACGCCGACACAGGGACAGATCGATCCTATAGAATCAAAGCAAACTGCTGAACGCAAAACTCTGCAACTCCAGGGTTCCCACAATGTAGGCTTGCAGGTGCCTCATCTCCGCTCTCTCACAGCGGGCAAGCAAGGGACGCTCTAGAACCACAATACCCCATCTCCGGGAACAAGGTCAGAAGCTCATCCCCCTTCATCGGACACCAGAGGGTTATTCTCCCAGCTACATCCAACTCGACCGTCTGAAAACTCCACGCTAGGACCTTGAGATGTCAGCGGTTAGTCCAGGCTGAAACCACAAAGACGTAGCTACCATCCAAGGAACTATCCAAACCATCCAGGGATACAGAGAGATGCAACCGAAGAGCGCTTTCTCTACCCGCCTACGACCACAGACACCCACTCTCGTTATGCTCTGCTGTCCTTTACCTCGTAGAAAGAAGGCTTTGTATACAAAAATAAAATGATGACACAAGCATTTTGGTGGTCGGGTTTCGCCTGTATAACAAATTACCCGTGCGAGAGGTGAATGCGTGTGTGTTGCGCATGTATATGTATGACAGATGAGATGTGTGCAAAGAGAGGGCAAAAAAAGGAGGGAGGGAGAGAGAGAGAAAAAGAAAGGGGGAGAGAGAGGTAGAGAAAGACAGAGAGAAAGAGAAGGGGATAGAGAGAGGGAGAGAGATAGAAAGAGAGTGGGAGAGGCAGTGTTGATGTGTCCTCTCAAGTCAGGTCGCTCTGGGACACTTGACAGATAGTGACACACAGCAAACGATGCACCTTGGTTGGCTGCAATCTAACCACGGTCATTCCCTAACAGAAACAACGCTGGCTTAGTGCACATCAATGCCCTCAGACAGACAGACAAACAGACAGTAAAGGGACTACAGACTAGATTCCCTTGCATCGTACTGAAGTTTATCCAGAAGTTTAACCTGCTACCTAAGACTCTTAAGATAAACTGGGCAAACAAACTAACTTCACCAGAGATGCCGACCACCATGCGAGAATCGGTGACCGTGAAAGCACAGCGGTGATCAGGAGTCAGGTGGCTGAGCGGTTAGGGAATCGGGCTGGTAATCATAAGGTTGACAGTTCGATTCCCAGCTGTGCAAAATTAAGTTGTGTCCTTGGGCAAGGCTCTTCACCCGACTTGCCTCGGGGGAATGTCCCTGTACTTACTGTAAGTGGCTCTGGATAAGAGCGTCTGCTAAATGATTAAATGTCCGATGTTATTCCAGGAGAAGGGCAGCATGGTGGAGGTCAACAACACCAGGTCTGATGCTGTCAACCTTGAGAAGATGGCTGAGGATGGTGACCAAGGACCATGGCCAATTACAACCACCGAGCCAACATATGGACTCAGCAGTAAAGCTGGGTGACTTAAGGTCAAGGTCCCAGTATTTTCTGCTCAAGGACCAAGGTTTTGGTCAATCGGTAGTCTCATTTTTATGGTGGAACACAGGGTCAAATCTCTAAAATGAGAATCTCATTGTTAATGTTTAAATGAATGTCTGACTGACAGAATGATAGCTTAGGTAATATATAACAGAGTATTCCGAGGAACGGTAAAAAGTTAAAAGGAATCTTCTTTGTTTTATAACAAAAAGCTCAGCTGACACATTCCAGCAACAAATCAATTTCAGACAATAAGCCGTTACTTTCCATTGGATGAAATGCTCTTCCTATTTTTTACAATCAAACAAAACAGTAAAAAAAAAAAAAAAATGCCTTTTTAGGCTAATTATTTACAAAATAATCTTGATTATCGGCCTAAAACAAAACATCAAACTGACACTTTCATCCCCCTCCGGCTGTTTCTTCAGTTCTAAGCCCTCAGTCTGCCAGAAGGCTGGATCTCCCTCCTGGTCCTCTGTACTGACAGATGATGTCCTTGTGTGAGCAGGGTGACACCGCTGGTGATCACATTGCCCAGCTAGATGTTACAAATAAAGTAAACCTGTTACTGTATATTGTTAGTATTATTATTATTATAGTTCCGTTGCTGTATATTGTTACTGTTATAGTTTTTATTACTAGTTGGAGACAACGGGGGACTGGCTGTTTTCATCCTTATTCGTATAAGTATAACCTACTTTAGAGTTCTTTCCCCTGGAACAGATTTCATGTTCCAACTGAGGGGGGCTGTCGTTGTTTTGGTGTGTGGGGCTGCATCAAATACCCTTTTTGCTCTGTTAAATTGCTGCACTAGTCCACACTTGACCGGTGGGGATCTCATTCTATTTTGACTGTAACTGTTAGCTGCTCCTGGCATTCTCTAATCCCTGCTCTCCTCTCTGTCCCCCCCCCCACACATTCCCTGTGGTGTGGGGGGTTTGAGCTGTCAGGACCTGCTTGGTCGTCGGTCTGCCAACGCTGAACCAGGTCGTCACCCGGAATCCAGTCTCCATGACGGCCAACAGCGAGTTTCCCGGTCCCATCCAACGTCTATAAAGCCGAACAATGGATTTTGGTGTTTCAAAACCCATTGACACTGTATGACTATGTTTAGCTTGTGTTCTGCTCCTCTCTCTTACCAACCGTCTCTGGAGGAGGGGATCCCTCTCTGAATTGCTCCTCCCAAGGTTTCTTCCATTTTTTCTCCCGGTGGGAGTTTTTCTGGGAGTTTTTCCTTGTCTTCCTTGAGGGTTTAGGTTGGTTGAGGGGCAGTTCTATGGGCGCATGTGAAGCCCTCTGTGACATGCTTGCGTGTAAAAAGGGCTATACAAATAAATTTGATTTGATTTGACCGCTGGCTCTGGGCTAACTGCTGCTGCACTGGAAACTCTTCAACCATCTCACCTGTCAAATCATCTCAATGAACTACAGCACCACCCAAGCGAAAACATTACACTTACCAAGTGTGCAGACGTACACTTATGCATATCTTAAAGTTGTCAATGAGTATGTGGATATAGAAAAATCTGTACAGTTTCAGTACAGTTCCAATTGTGTAGAAAAAGATAAATATCATGAACATTTATTATGCTCATGTGTAACATGTTTAAATTAGATTTAAGTTTACTCTTTTTCCACTTGCTCCAGTTCCTACTCTCTCAGCTACGAGGAAAAAAGGTTGTGGTGATTTCTTAACTATACTTTATATAAAAAGCATGACTCTCTTGTCATGAACTTATAATCGATACTTTGTTTTTCTCGTTCAGAAATGCCAAGCCTGTTTGGTCAGTGCAAAGGCCAACCACAGAAGGAAAGTATAACTGACAAGACATTTCCAGTGGAGAAACACTGCAAGGCTGCCTCAGATGAAACACTGCAAGGCTGCGTCAGATGAAACACTGCAAGGCTTCCTCAGATGAAACACTGCAAGGCTGCCTCAGATGAAACACTGCAAGGCTGCCTCAGGGTGAAACACTGCAAGGCTGCCTCAGGTGAAACACTGCAAGGCTGCCTCAGATGAAACACTGCAAGGCTGCCTCAGATGAAACACTGCAAGGCTGCCTCAGGTGAAACACTGCAAGGCTGCCTCAGGGTGAAACACTGCAAGGCTGCCTCAGATGAAACACTGCAAGGCTGCCTCAGATGAAACACTGCAAGGCTGCCTCAGATGAAACAGAAGCAGAGAAGGAGAGAGTCAGGGGCTGGTTTAGTTGACTGGCAGCAACAGGAAGACAACAAAACAGACAGACAGAAACTCCCCTTTGCGTTCCAACCCATAATTTCAACTGCAAGCCTCGCCTTTTCTACAGACCCAACGCCATCCTAACATTCCCACATAGACATTAGCTCCATATTCCTCCAGTCTGGTTCTCCATAATGACTAGGGACACTAATAACCACCAAGATAAGCCCCTCCCCCATCTTCAGCCCCTCCCCCATGTTTCGGTCCTCCCCCTCCCCCCCACCTCCACGCATAAAAAGCATGACTCTCTTGTCATGAACTTATAATCGATACTTTGTTTTTCTCGTTCAGAAATGCCAAGCCTGTTTGGTCAGTGCAAAGGCCAACCACAGAGGGAAAGTATAACTGACAAGAAATTTCCAGTGGAGAAACACTGCAAGGCTGCCTCAGATGAAACACTGCAAGGCTGCGTCAGATGAAACACTGCAAGGCTTCCTCAGATGAAACACTGCAAGGCTGCCTCAGATGAAACACTGCAAGGCTGCCTCAGGGTGAAACACTGCAAGGCTGCCTCAGGTGAAACACTGCAAGGCTGCCTCAGATGAAACACTGCAAGGCTGCCTCAGATGAAACACTGCAAGGCTGCCTCAGGGTGAAACACTGCAAGGCTGCCTCAGATGAAACACTGCAAGGCTGCCTCAGATGAAACACTGCAAGGCTGCCTCAGGTGAAACACTGCAAGGCTGCCTCAGGGTGAAACACTGCAAGGCTGCCTCAGATGAAACACTGCAAGGCTGCCTCAGGTGAAACACTGCAAGGCTGCCTCAGGGTGAAACACTGCAAGGCTGCCTCAGATGAAACACTGCAAGGCTGCCTCAGGGTGAAACACTGCAAGGCTGCCTCAGATGAAACACTGCAAGGCTGCCTCAGATGAAACACTGCAAGGCTGCCTCAGATGAAACAGAAGCAGAGAAGGAGAGAGTCAGGGGCTGGTTTAGTTGACTGGCAGCAACAGGAAGACAACAAAACAGACAGACAGAAACTCCCCTTTGCGTTCCAACCCATAATTTCAACTGCAAGCCTCGCCTTTTCTACAGACCCAACGCCATCCTAACATTCCCACATAGACATTAGCTCCATATTCCTCCAGTCTGGTTCTCCATAATGACTAGGGACACTAATAACCACCAAGATAAGCCCCTCCCCCATCTTCAGCCCCTCCCCCATGTTTCGGTCCTCCCCCTCCCCCCCACCTCCACGCCAGACAGAAGAGCCCGTCTCTGTGTACGAGGCATTATCAAGGATGGAGGGAGATTAGCTTGAGAAAATATGATTAAAAATGAGCAGATCAGAAGTTCCGAAAAATGAGGCCATTAAAGAGTATGCTAAGCCTGAAGGAAAGGCATTAATCTGCTGTAAGATGGAGAGCAATGGAAGAGATAGAGTATGGGAATGACTGTGTGAAAGAGACAGAGAGAGAGAGAGAAAGAGAGAGAGAGAGAGAGAGAGAGATACAAAAAAATGCTTCAGTTGCCCTGTCAAATGACCGATGGCCTTCTTTAAAAGAATCCTCCTATTTACAGGATCGTTCCTAATTACGGATTCATTCAAAGCATCTCAGTGTCGGCAACAGGGCTAATTTCATGTTAAGATGCCATAAAACTGACATTCAAAACTCCTTTGGATATTACCATATTCGCCAAAATAACAAGGGACATTTCGCACCACCCAATGAGCTGACAGTATAAACTGGCCTGTACTGTAGTGAAATCGTTATGGCAGAATGCCAGTCTGAGCAATTATTTTACCTCAGGCTTTTCGTTTTCCCAGAAGAGAAATGTGGAGACGAGTGAAGTTCCTTGGTTGGGTGTATTTAGAAGGGAGTTAACCGATTTCTTCAGATTCTGATATTGGCACACATTTAGCATACAAGATGACATCACTGCCTGGAGAGGTGATCCCATATCTAGAGGAATGGATCTCTGCCTCTCTGCCTCTCTGCCTTTCTGCCTCTCTGCCTCTCTGCCTCTCTGCCTCTCTGCCTCTCTGCCTCTCTGCCTCTGGTTAGATGAAGTCAGATTGGAGTTTGGGTCTGGAGTTCAAAGCAGAAACACACACCCACTCACCCAAACTGATGCACAGGGAAAAAAACATCAATACACACACCCACAAACAGACACGGCCACAAGGCACTTAGCTCTCCCTCTCCCTCTCCCTCTCCCTCTCCCTCTCCCTCTCCCTCTCCCTCTCCCTCTCCCTCTCCCTCTCCCTCTCCCTCTCCCACTCCCTCTCCCTCTCTCTCTCTCTCTCTCTCTCTCTCTCCCTCTCCCTCTCCCTCTCCCTCTCTCACACACAGAGAGACAGACAGCATGTTGATGTCATGGCTGCAGGCCGCTGGCAGACTCAGTGTGGAGTCTAGAAGCAGGGTTATTGTCTCTGTGATCCCCAGTTCCCGTCGACTCACAAAACCTTGCTTCAGGCCACACGGGCCCAGAGCACCCAGTGGAGCCAAAAAGCCTCCCAGACACACACACAACCCCCCCACACACACACACACATACCCCCCCAATACACACACATACCTCCCGCCCAGACACACACACACATCAACCCACCCCCCCCAACACACACAGTACTCATTTTCCACTGCAGGAAAAACAACACTGATATTGACAGCTAAATGCCTTCATCGACAGCTTGTTCAGCAGAATCCTACTGTATAAAATCGTTGTTGTAAATGGGGCCAGGATGAATAGTATAGTCCATCCTAAATGGACAGGGTGGGGACCATAGGGGTGAACATGCTGAGTAAGGGACAGACATACTGACCACAGCCTTGACATCTACAGTATATAACTGTTATATGATGCACAGGAAACAGTAGGATCCTGTGAAATCAGCACCACCCTATAAGCCATTATCAATAATGCCCTTCTCAAATATTGCTGCACACTGCTGTACAGGGATGCACTGAGCTAGTGTGGACTGTGATCCAAAATGTACGCACAAAGAAAAAAACCATGTTTTCTGCATCCATGTCTCCTCTGCACACACACACACCACACAAACACACACACACAAACACACACAGAGCCATTAGTGAAGCAGTGAGATGACGTGGAGGATGCAGAGAGCAGAAGCTGGAGAGCATCCTTCAATGTTCTGACCTTCTGAAAGGAATCTCTAAAAATACTAGAAACACACAGCTAGCGATGCACACTGTGCCGCCAACACCATGACTACATGGAGGTTAGGCCACAAAGCGGACTAATATAGAACAGATTCAAACTCTGAAGTGGATGTTTACTCTGTCTCATCACACACATAGAGAAACCTTCAGAGACACAAACACACACTTAAACACAACACATGTCCTGTATATTTTTGCACGCAAACAGATTACACAACCCCCTCACACACACTATTATTATCATGATGGATCAGAGGGTGATTATCAGTGAGGAGATGAAGCACAACATTCCACCGGCACAAGGCCAGAGGAAACCCCTGGTGCAAGCAGCCGGGAGAACACACTGACTGACTCTGACTAACTACTGACTGACTACTGACTGACTGAATCTGAATGATTGGACATAACTGACTACTGACTGACAATCTGAGTACTTACTGCCTACGTACTGACTGATTGCATCTGACTGACTGTTTTTTGTCTACTGACTAACTGCATCTGACTGACTGACTGACTACTGCTTATTTGACTGACTGCATCTGATTGACTGACTGCTGACTGACTGCATCTGACAAGCTCCACTCACATTACTTGCCAAGGTCAGCTATAGCGACAATACACTGGATACCTAGCCACGGCTATATTTCCTCTAGGAATCCCGTGACCTTGTGAAATTACTTGCACTCTGGTCAAATCTAGGTTACATTAGCATAATCATTTAGCATATAGAGCACAGAGATACAATTAGGTAGTGTTAGCCAAATACAGATCGCGTTGGTCTTAGTTTCAGTCAGGTTACAAACCAGCATCCATGCGCTTCAAAACTGCTCCCCTACAGACCAGGTATCTGACCTCTGTGAGTCCAACTAACCTCAACAACAAGCTCATCCACCCCAACTTCTCTCAACCAACATCCCCAAAGCTGCTCCTAAAGTCCCCAGAAGCCGAGGGAGAAGAACCCCAGGAGGACTTACAGGCGTCAGGAAATCTGCTGCCTCTTCCACAGCCATGGTCCCTGTCTCTGCACTCTGAGGGGAAACAGCTAGTGAAACCTGAGCCTTCTCTGGGTCCCGTCCTACGCCCGTCCCAGCCTGAGCCCAGGGAGGAGAGAGCAAGGTGCCATTGTGTCAGGTGACCAAGTAAGAGAAGGAGAGAGAGGGGGTGGGAGAGAGGTTTGGAAAAACGCCAGCTAAGCGAGGTACCGAAATAACGCTTCCCTCCTGGAGCCTGTGTCTCCCACTCAGGATAGAGGGATAGAGGTGGAGAGGAGGAAAAGGAGGAGAGGAGGAAGGGATGAAGAGAGGGAAGCGTCGGTTCTCTGTTACCTTCCCAGAAAAGTAAACAGCACCGTTTTTGTGTGACAGTCTGTCCATGTTTTACACACAAAGGGGCACACGTAAAAAATACCCTTCTCTCTCCCTCCCTCTGTCCCTCGTTTTGATGTCAACAAGGGTAAATACCATCTGTCCCCCAGGAATGACACAGAAAGGACCCAGGACAGGGAAGGGCTGAGTGGAAGAGCACCCTGACTTACCATATTAGTAGACCGCACTTCCTTCCACAGCCAGTGTCTCTCTCTTTCTTTCTCTCTCTGTCTCTCACTCACTCAGGAGAGGGGGTCAGCGTGATCGAGGTATCCAAGGATAGGGAGAGGGACTGAGAGGGGGCAGGGGGATATCAGAAATAGCAGCTGAATCAAATACTTTGGCTGAAAGGGCTTGACTGGGTCATGTTAACCCCCCCCCCCCCTCCCTCTTCAAAACCCCTCCCTCCGTCCCTCCCTCTTCTGCTCTCTCTTCTTCCCTCTCTCTCTCTCTCTCTCTCTCTCCCTTCCTCTCTCCCTCCCTCTCTCCCTCGCTGCCAGCACGATCTTTATTGTCATCCTGCTTATCAGCTTTTTTTGCCCCAACACAAAGGGCGCCAGCAGTGTGAGAGCGTGCACGTGTGTGCATGCAGGTCTGTTTACTTTTGGAGCAGAGTGTGTGTGCACTGGGTGCTGGGTGTGTATATCATTACCATTTGAAGTACGATTGTGCGAGAGAGAGACAAAGTCAGAAAGAGAGTGAGAGAGAGAGAGAAAGTGAGAGAGAGAGAGAGAGAGAGAGAGAGACAGAGACCATGTCAGGCTGCTATCTGAAGGGGGATGTGGGGGAGGGCGGGGGGTTGGCAAGAGGGGGAACCAGCAGGGGTAAAAACAATACAAACAGACGCTTTTTGGAGGGGCAGGGCTGGGGACTACCCAACGGGGACAGTTTGAAGGGGATTAGGGGGCTTTTCTTTTAGTATTAGGAGCACCCCATCCCCAGGCCCCCAACCCTAAACACATGCCCCACATACATTAGCCGGACTGGGGGGGATGAGCCCCTCTCTACAACAACCCCATCCAATGTTTATCACATGATCAGCTTGGCACTGCCCTCTCCCTAGAGACGCCAGACATGCAGTTAACCAGAGCAGACCACACCAGGGGAACACCTTCCCCATAGAGCCACTGAGAAGGACTTCTTCTTCTTCTACAAAATGTCTTCTTCTACATGAATTACAAGTTCATAGACAAATGTAAATTCAAGAAATTGAGACATACAGTTCCAACAGGAGGTTGTTTTTGCTGTCGAGGCACAACACAACTTTCGGTCTCTTATCAGTCCAGGAAGGTTTGATTCTCCAAGCCAGCCTTCCCTGTCCAGCTCACCCTCGTGTCTGACCGTGGACAGGCCTCACCGCTAGCGTCTGTTTCAGACGGACTCTACTGATAAGACAAACACGTTGTGATGCAAGAAGCACTTTATTTATAGAACCATGCCTTTGTACTGCCAACTCCGCACACAACACCCATCCACACACAGATGCACACACACACATGCGGTCAATCACACACGCTGCTGCTGACACGATCACGACAGATCTCTCAGCTAGCCTGTAGTTCTCTGTCACAGCTCCCGAAGAATGGCACCAGGTGCATTCTGGGTAAGTACCGGAGCTATCTACTTCAAAAGCAGAGAAGCAAGGAGAGAGAGAAACAGAGAGAGTGTGTATGAGAGAGAGAGAGAGAGAGACAGAGAGAGAGAGAGAGAGAGAGAGAGAGAGAGAGAGAGAGAGAGAGAGAGAGAGAGAGCGAAAGAGAGAGCGAAAGAGAGAGCGAAAGAGAGAGCGAAAGAGAGAGCGAAAGAGAGAGCGAAAGAGAGAGCGAAAGAGAGAGAGAGAGATGCACCGCTCCTTCAGATACAGTGAAGCAGCAGAGAGATCATGTGACTGTTGGATCCCAGTCTCCCAGGTCCCCCCAGTGTCAGCTGTTTCCTGCCGGCCCAGACAGCCGAGCAGGGAACCGGGCAACCAGAAGAGTGGCTTTCCAGGTTTAGAATCTTCTAGACGGGGGGATTCATATAGTACTCTCAATGTGAACTCTGCTGGTTTTTGTTTTGTTTTTGGCTTTTGTTAACTTGTGTGTTTGTATCCTCTCTCTCTCTCTCTTTCTCTCTCTCTATCAATCTATCTCTTTCTCTGTCTCTGTCTATCTATCTCTCAGTTTGTCTTTTCTCTATCTGTCTATTTCTCTGTTTCTCTCTCTTTCTCTCTCTCTCTGTCTGTCTATCCCTCTGTTTCTCTCTCCCTCTCTCTTCCTCAGTATCTCCCCATCTTGCCTCTGCTGTGCCTCCCTCCTCTCCCCAGTGGCTGTGACTGAGCCTTTGAGCTCTCTGCAGTCAACACACCTCACCCAGGGAGGGGTTTGTACCACACACAGGGCCATCTCAGGCGTCCCTGCGGAGACAGGGCGGCGTATCAGAGAAGGACCCAACCGCAGATGATGCTCAGAGAGCCAGGCGAGCACACGCTCGTCTGAGGACACGCGTGTGACTCCACCGCCACGCCGAGTATAGACGGCACACCTGGACGCGTGTGTGTGTGTCTGGCTCCCTCCAGAGCCTGCTCTGCACTCACTGTTCCAGACTGCAGGCTCTCTGGTGGGTCAACGCCAGATATAGGGCGTGTGACAGTGTGTGTGTGTGTGTGTGTGTGCTGAGAAGGCGCTGCCAACGACACACATAGTCTGCTCCAGGGGTGCAAACACTCACTCTCTCTAACACACACACACACACACACAGAGAGAGAGAGCTCTGTGAGGACGAGGAGACGTTGACAGACTCACTCTCCAGCTCCACCACAGCTGAGGCCAGGGGGACGGAGAAAGCTACCACACGCTAAGTTGACTTCCTGTCTCTCTCCTCTCACTCCCTTAACGAGTTTATGACACTCTGTAGGTTTATCCATTTTCGACGAGCACGTTGTCTTCGGTGGTGGTCTGGTCTGAGGAGGACATCAGGACGGGGGGAGGGGGTGTGGGGTCAGGACGGGCCGTTTGGGGCCTGGCCAACAAACAGATACTGCATCTGCCCCTTTGGCTTTGCTTCACAAGCACATGTGGGCACTTATCGGACGCACTGTGATGTTTACTGCCTGTTTGTGTGTGTGTGTGTGTCTGGGCTCTTATTACTTCTGGAACCTAGTGTACTCAGGAAGGGGGTGCGGGTGGGGGGGTGGGGGGGTGGGGGGGGGTGGGGGGTAGGGGGGTGAAGTACAGTAGAAGGCCTTTTAGCCTCCCTTCTCTCTCTGGTGTGCTCCCCAAGGCTCATTAGGGCGAGTCTGTAACGGCATTAGACTAAGAGGCAGGATGGAGAGAGGGCCGAGGGAGGCCTCCACACAGTAACTGTATCCAGAGAGAGAGGGTGCGGTTCTGGTCCACTCTGTCCTCTCCGAGACGGCTGATGAGGGAAGCGTCTCTCCGGTCAGAACTAATGGAGGAAAGAGACGGCCTGGAAAAACGTACAAAGTTCCACCTCCTCCTTAATGACTGGCGGGAATATGTTTACAGTGGATAAGTACCACTCACAGCAGGCTTAACTGTCTTCTTCTACAATATTTCGTAGTGGTTATGAAAAAAATCTTTAACAAACTCTTATCTCATCCGATGAGGTAAGAAAACAGACAGGGTTATGTATTTTGAGGCTGTGTGATGTTGCCCATCTTCAGTCCTGAGGGAATTGAGAACATTTCGTTTTTCTCACCCGGTTCTATCTGACAATCTACAAAGCACAGAAAAAATAAGACAAAGCGAAAGATTTAGTTCTAGAACTGCTGTACGGTTCTAGAACAAAAGTCTGGAATGCCTGGAGCTTGGCAGAGCTTCCATTCCACAGACAAATCATGTGCAGAGCAAAAGATCCGCTTGAAGGATAAATAGAGAATTTTTGACTCAAAATGAACACATGAGCTAACTCCTCTACAGCAACGACTTTTGGCACTTATTTCAGTTTATTTCTATCTTGATTTTACGTCAACAACTATTTGTGGATGAAGAAAGACTCAAGTACACTGGCACTGGTATTTTAGTGGGGTGGTATTTTAGTGTGTATTGGATCTGAAAGTGGGTCTATAAATCACAACACAGTCTGTTTATGTGGACTAGTGAAACTGAATGAAGTGAAGTGTGTCGTAACTGTTTTCGCCTGATCTTTGGCAGGGAGAGAGCACCAGACGAGACTGGACCGTGAGCCATCTGTCCCCTCTGAACCCCCTCTGTCTCTGCACACACACACCACACACACACACACACACTTTCTCTCAATATCTTTCTCTTTCTCCCTCACACACAAGCACACTCTCTCTCAATCTTCTCTCTCCCTTACACACACACACACACACACACTGACATTATGCCAACACATTACAGTTAATCTGCTTTGTCTGACTTTCACTGATTATAGACTGGCATCCCTAAGATGAGAGATAGAAGTATCCATCCTCACATCCTCTCATAGTATCATACTCAACTGCCGCTCCAGTGCCGCACAGCCTGTTCATCACCAGACATTTAGAAATACCTAAGGATACATCCATATCCATTAACCGTAACATTTCCATCAGTGAAGAAGACAAGAAGAGAGCAGGAGTGGTCGAGGGAGAGAGGCGTTGGTTTCTTTGTTAAAGCTGGGTTTTGACACCAGCCAATACAGGAATATTACTGGTTCTGTACCAGTCAGACCCTCAGGTACAGAACATCACATTCTGTACCAGTCAGACCCTCAGGTACAGAACATCACATTCTGTACCAGTCAGACCCTCAGGTACAGAACATAACAGGCTGCTGGATGGTGAAAACGCGACATTTTATAACATGCTGCAATGAACTGAGGCAAATAAAAAATCTAAGACAACATAAACAGGATTTGATGGCAAGGAATATACGCTTCAAGGCAGTTTACCAGCAATCTGCTGACAACAAACATCCATCTCGATTAGTTGATTGGTTGCTGTCAATTTGTGTCAACTAATCACTCAAGGGAGAAGTGACAATAGTAATGTTGCGTCATAGCAACACACCCCGTCCCTGGGGTCGAGAGTTCACAGGGTTCAAAAGGTCAAGTCGAAACTGAACTGTCACCGTTGAAGACAAACTGTCAGGTGATGGTGAAGATGACAATCAAAAGAAAAACATCTCATCTAGTGGGAGAGGACCATCGAGTAGGACAACTACTGCTATAATGGCCCCTATCAGTCAGTTCTCTACTGCCTTCTCCTTCATGTCTGGATAGCACATGACTTTAGATGGTTGGTAGGTAGGTAGTTACTTTATCAACCCCAAGGGGAAATCACTTTGACCCCTTAAATGTGTGGGCCAGTGTCTCATACTCTCACGGTCACAGTCTCTTACTCGGAAAGGGATTAAGGATGACCAGTGACATCAGTGGATAATAAAGGTGGAATGTACCACTCTTTTCTCAACAGTAGGGGTGTGGTTGAGAAAGCTTTGCAGATTTCCCATGACACTAACCATCGCTCTCTACTTACTCACTACTACCCCCTCCTCTCCTCCTGCCTGATTGTAAGTTGAACCCACATTGACCCTGAGACCGTCCATTAATCACAGCAGAGCTGACCGGTCACTATGGCTGCACACTGGTCACATACACACACACACACAGACGCAGAACGCAAAACACCTGCATTCTCCGGCAAGTCCAGCAAACAGATGTGAGACACCATCAAGGCTGCCGGGAGATGGAAACCAGTCTCCCCTCACCAGTCTCCCCTCACCAGTCTCCCCTCACCAGTCTCCCCTCACCAGTCTACCCTCACCAGTCTCGTGAGCATGCTACTAGCATGGAGACACTCAGTCAAGTCACGTGTGTGCTTTTATTCTCCACCCCCCCTTGTCTGAGCTCACCTTCAAACGTCTTACACCGGCTACACGGACACACGCACACACACACACACGCACACACACACACAGGCATACACACACGCACACAGCCCACTCCCACTCAATCACCCATTTGCAGCCCCCCCGCCATACGGCTCTCAAAATGGCTACCTTCAGGCTAATAATGTTACTGGTCGACTGCTGCTCAGACCTAAACCAATGGCGTCCACTCTATCTCAGACCTCATGGAGTTCTTGTTTACATGCACAGAGAAATGCTTCCACAGTAAGAACATTCTTTGCTTACTTTTCTCAATGCAGTTTGTTTAGTGTACTTAATATCCGTCAGCCATTTTTTCAAATCACACATGGGGGTTGCAAAAACAGCAGCATCTAACTAACTTCGTACCACACACTTAATGACATTTTGACATTTCATGTTGAACATATGAACAACTAAAATATTGGATGTAAGTAGAGTCCCCTGCCAGTTCCAGGAGCAGTCCCTATTGGACATGATATCCCATAAGGATCTCTCCTAATCCCACATCACCTTGCGACTACACAGCCCCGGAACAGAAGTATGAGAAAACACATAGCGAGTTCCACAACTGACATTGTATTTGTCAGTGAAGAAATAGATGTGAAAGGACGTTTGTGACCTCAGCAGCTCGACTGTGACCAGTGCCACCCGTCCATCCATTTGCTTGTCAAAAACATGAACACTCAAGATGGCTGACAACTGACAAAACAACTGACAAAACCAGAGTCAGCAGCAAACGCTTTAGCAAAAAAGCAGCGCTAGATTCAGCACTAGAGCCCTGACTCATACCTAACTGTCCACTGAGACCGTCAACAAAGAATTCTTCTCTAATAATTGGAAAGGCACTTCACTGCGTAGGCTCCCTCCCCCCCCCCCAACAGCCCCTAGATGTTCCAGTCCTCATCTTGTTTGAGATGTTTTGGATGAGAA
Organism: Hypomesus transpacificus; assembly: GCF_021917145.1. NCBI lineage: Eukaryota > Metazoa > Chordata > Actinopteri > Osmeriformes > Osmeridae > Hypomesus > Hypomesus transpacificus. Next base: position 17,821,174 of record NC_061070.1, read on the forward strand.
ACTGCAGCCCACCTAAAAATAACACTGGAGATTTTCAATCGGAGATTAGAATCGTTCAGTCTGATGTCGCCTGAGGCTGTGGGGGATTTGATTTTCAAAAACTGGATCCGTCCAGAAGAGGAATGAGAAGGAGGGAGAAAGTCAAGAATGTGCTCTTGTGTTCGTAGTTCCTGTGCCACCGAGACATTTACTTACCCTAAAGGCTTTAGGATGTTCTCTTCATCATCATCATCTTCATATTCATCGTGAGCTCATGTTTCCCCCGACTACTCCCACTCCCACGCTGTGGCGTTGAGGAGTTACATCACAGACACTGAAGACAGGACTGTCCCTTACCTACATCACAGACACTGAAGACAGGACTGTCCCTTACCTACATCACAGACACTGAAGACAGGACTGTCCCTTACCTACATCACAGACACTGAAGACAGGACTGTCCCTTACCTACATCACAGACACTGGAGACAGGACTGTCCCTTACCTACACCACAGACACTGGAGACAGGACTGTCCCTTACCTACATCACAGACACTGGAGACAGGACTGTCCCTTACCTACATCACAGACACTGGAGACAGGACTGTCCCTTACCTACATCACAGACACTGGAGACAGGACTGTCCCTTACCTACCCCTCACCTCATCTACATCATAGTCCTCCCTCTCCATCACACTCCTTCTCTTTCTCTCCTTTCCATCTCTCAGTTTCCTTCTTTCTTTCCTTATGCATCTCCCTAATATTCGTCTTCACACTCTTCTCCTTCCTCTCTTTTCTCATTACACCTTCCGTTGCTTTCCCCTTGCTCTCATTGATTGATTCCCAATACACACCAGTGGAGATCCTAGGGCCTCTGGACTGAAAGCGACCCAAACATAAATCCAAGCTACTGGGCTATCGCCCCCTCAGGGGAACCCAACATTCATCAAGAGCAGAGTCAACCACGCCAGCGTGGAACTCCGTAGACTCCAGAGGGCTGAGGAGAGCCGGTCACAATCAATTAAAGGGTATTATGGTTTGGAACTAATGAACGAGCCGGGTTCTGTATCGATGTCAAAGTCAAAACAGTGATCTCGTTTAGCACTGGTACTTACTTCTGTATTTTGGAGATCTTTGGCTGTGGGATATCCTAAAATAACCGTCTTACCAATAAACAGCTTCAAATATGTTGACAGTAGGCTGTCTGTTTTCGGTCTAGATGGGCTCTGAATAATTCAGCATCAAACATTAATTAGCCAGAGTTCTTGGCTCTGACTGTTTGTCAGCCAGATTCTGTTCCTGTCCGTCAGGCTAAACTACAGCAAAACAGACACAGCTGTGGAGCATGTGTGTGTGTGTACATATATATATATATATATTCAGTATGCACGAGTGTGTGTTTATCCATAGATATGGCACAGCATCAGAAGCTTACAGTAAACACACAATGGTAATACCATTCCTTCCTTGGAGCTACAATCAACCTTTCCCAGCCAAGATATCCTGCAACACATGCCTGCTTTCAGTGGAAGAAGGGTGTTACTTCTTTCTCTCTCTCACTCCTCTTCACCGAACGCCCATGTGACACACATTCTGGAAATATCTACATTTCCACGCAGAGTGAGGTGACTGTGCAGTGGAGAAGCTGTCTATTTCACGCTCAATTGCATCAAAGAGAAAAACATCTTGCTGTTGTCGACGTGTGTTTGGTCTCGGTTGTACATAGTATTGCAGCTTTTGTCTATTCGGTGACACAGCAGTGCATGATAGCAATGAGTGAGTGCTGACCTTCTGAAAGCAATTATACCTTAGAAAAGCAGACATCCAGCATATATCTACCACGTCAAATGCTTTTTAGAAGTGTCTGGGGGAATACATTTAAACATTGTATTGTAATACAAGACTTTGTCCGAGTGTGGTGTGCATAGACTGGTGCAACACTTACAAGTATGCTAAATAGTTAAACCCCAATATGAGGAGAGG